>NW_028318680.1:3032500-3037500 GCF_062004578.1 Staurois parvus | reverse complement strand
AATCTTCAGACGTCCTCTTCCTCCTTAAAGTCCAACAAGGAATAGTCTCTGAGCAGACTGAGGATCAGTCTGCGGCAGTCCTCAATGGACATCCTCTCCCGCTGGTGGATGAGGCGCTTTCTGGCGCACCATAAAGCGTCCTTAAAACAGCACAGCACCCGCCAGGCGCCGTCAATGTCCTCCAAAGAAAAAGTTCCACAGAACAGTCCATTCAACACCCCGAAGTGAGTGATGGCTGTCTGTGGCACAAAGTCCTTGAGTTCAGGTTCCAGGGCCCCCAACAGGGCCTGAGCAAATGAGC
This sequence comes from Staurois parvus, assembly GCF_062004578.1. Taxonomy (NCBI): domain Eukaryota; kingdom Metazoa; phylum Chordata; class Amphibia; order Anura; family Ranidae; genus Staurois; species Staurois parvus. Next base: position 3,037,199 of record NW_028318680.1, on the reverse strand, counting down.
ACTCCCAGAAAATGTGGTAAGACGTTTCCTCATGGATGATGCAGAAGGGGCAGTGTCTGTATCTGCTCAGGTTCCTGGCATGCATAAATGTCCTGAGAGGCAGTCCCCCCTGGATAGCCATCCATGCCAGGTCTTTGTGCCTGTTGGTGAGGATGTTGGAAGAAACATTCCTCCAGACCACCTTGCAGGTGTCTGAAGGCAGGCCTGGAACCGACTCCAAAATGTCGCTGGCTCGGATGAGCTTGTAGATCGTCTTTGGCTTCCACAAGTCCGGCTTGACTCCCTGCAGCCCTTGCTCCCTGATGAACTTGAAGGTATCCAAGTAGAACCAAGGAGTGTCCCAGTTGTAGGGGATGGAACTATCCCAAGTGTCCCACCCCAGGGACCTCCAGAGAGGCAACAGGAAGAAGCGAGACATTGCGTTCCCGCCAGAGTCCGTAGTCCGTCTTGGCAAAGTTCTGCGGACGCAGTTGCAAGCAAAGAACACCCTCAGCTGGGTGGCGATGTCGGGCACGCCCTTACCGCCCTTGAGGGGTTCCTTGAACATGACTGCCCGCTTTACTCTGTCCATCTTGGAGCCCCAGATGAAGTGAAACACCGCCCTGGTGATGGCCTTGCAGGTGTTGACCCGAGGGGGCCAGGCCTGGGCGAGGTACTGCAACACAGGGAGAATCTCGCTGCGGAGTACCAGTGTCTTCCCTTCGATGGTGAGGTCTCTGAGGCTCCAGAGTCCAAACTTTTGGCGCATCTTGGCCAGTCTCTCCTCCCAAGACTTCAGGGCTGCGCCCTCGGCACCAAACCAAACTCCCAAAATCTTCATGAAGTCTGTCTTGATGCCAAAGGGCATGGATGCAGAAGAAGGCAGGAACCACTTTCCGACGAGCATGACTTCCGACTTCCCGCAGTTGACCTTTGCCCCCGAAGCTTGGCCGAAGTCCTCGCAGGTCTGGACGAGCAGGTCGATGGAGCGCTGGTTGGCACAGAACACCGTCACGTCGTCCATGTAGAGCGAGCACTTCACTTCCCGTCTGTCTGGTCCCGGTGCGGTGATTCCCCCGATCTCTGGATTCCGTCTGATGCATTCGGCGAAGAGCTCTATACAGCAAACAAAAAGCAGAGGTGAGAGAGGACAGCCTTGTCTGACCCCGGAGAGAACCGGGAAGGGGTCAGTCTTCCAGCCGTTCACCTGCACGGAACTACAAATGTCATTGTACATGATGTCAACATATGAACAAAACATTTCCCCAAGACCAAACCTGCGCAGGGCTCTGCACATAAACCCATGGGAGACACGGTCAAAGGCCTTTTCCTGATCAAGACTGACCAGGGCCGCGTGCACACGGAGGTCCTTGATGTATTGGACCGTGTCCCGGACAAGCGCTAGGCTGTCCGCAATCCTGCGGCCAGGAATGCCACAAGTCTGATCCGGGTTGATGATCTGTCCGATGACAGCCTTCAGCCTGTTCGCCATGACTTTGGCGAGGATCTTGTAGTCCACGTTCAGGAGAGAGATGGGACGCCAATTTTTCAAATCACATCTCTCCCCCTTACGCTTGTACAGGATCGTGATCATCCCCTCCCTCAGCGAAGGAGGCATCTTGCCCTCCACCACCATCTCCTCGTACAGCTCGAGCAGGTCCGGGCCCACGAGGTCCCACAGCGCTACATAGAGCTCCGCTGGGAGACCGTCGCAGCCCGGGGTCCTGCCTTGCCTAAAGGATTTAGCGGCAGAGTGCAGTTCCTCCAACGTCAAGGGGGCGTTGGTGGCCGACAAACCTGCAGGATCAATAGCGTTAGAGATACCTGAGAAGAACCTGTCGGCCGCTTCCGAGTTTGTTTCTTTGGGGGAGTAGAGGTCGGTGTAGTAGTCGCTGACCACTTCCATCACGGCCTCCTTCCCCTTCTGGAGTGTTCCGGTCTTGTCACGCAGCTCAGACAGGGGTGTGTGTCCTGAGTGGAGTTTCCTGAAAAAGAAAGAGTTGCACTTCTCACCTTTCTCGAGATGCTCCACCTTGGCACGGAAGACAATGTGCCTGGATTCTTCCTCAAAGTGCTTTTTCAAGCACTTCTTGGTGTCCTCCAGGTCTTGCCTCACGTCCCAGCCACAGTGATGAAGGTCCTGCAGGGACTGCAGCTGACGCTGCAGCCTCCTGAGTTCCTTCCTCCTGGCACACACTTGCTGGCGTCCCCTGGCCTGAAAGAAGCTGCGCAGCTTGACTTTCACGAACTCCCACCAGTCGCTGACCTTAGGAAAGAAAGACTTCTCCTCTCGCCAGGCACCGTAGGTTTCCCTGAGCTCCTCTAGCAGTTCCTCATCGTCCAGCAGGGTGCAATTCAGCTTCCAGGAGCCTGGGCCCGGGGCAAAGCCCTCTCCCAGATCGCCTTGAAAGTGAATGGCCCTGTGGTCAGAGAAAAAGCAGGGAACCATGGAGAACCCGCGGTGCCTGACTGCCCTGGAGGTGAGCACAAAGTCAATCCTGGAGCGCACAGATCCATCGGGGCGGCTCCATGAGTAATTCACGGAACCGCGCCCCACGGATCCCACTGCGTCTCGCAGGGAAGCCTCCGCAATCATCTCCCGGAGCAGCTTCGAGGTGGTGTCGAGTTTTGCGTACATGCTGGAGCTGCGCCCATCCTCCTCTATCGGACAGTTAAAATCACCGCCGATTACTACTGTTCTCGTTGTGGCGAGTTGCGTCCGCAGGGTTTGGAAAAGTTCCAGCCGCGCGTTCTTCTCCGGGGGGCGTACACGTTGATGAGCCTAACGGGCTCCCCCGCCCACGAACCGTCTATGACCAGAAGGCGGCCACAGACGAGCTCATGGACGGAGTCAACAGTGAAACGTCCTCCCCTGATAAGAACCGCGACCCCTGCGGACTTGCAATCGCCACCCCCAGACCAGTAGGAGGGACCGTGGGTCCACTGGGAGGACAAATGAGTGTACCTCCTCAGAGGGGGAAGTGCGCACTCCTGAAGCATGTACACATCACTCTGCTGAGTGGAAAGAAAGGTCAGCACAGTCTGCCTCCTAGACACATCCTTGATGCTCCTCACATTAATGGAAAAGATAGATATCTCAGCCATCATGGGAAAGAGATGAAGGGGTTAGTCGGCAGGGGCTGTGCTTACCTCCCCTGGGGAGGGGGGGCGACCTCTGTGACTTCTGCAGCCTGACAGGTGTCCTGGCCCAGACCAATCTGATTGAGGACCTCGTTGAGGACCTCATCGAAGTCGGTGGAGAGATCTGGGTCCAACTGGGTCAGAGCCATCTCTTCTTCCACCTCTTCTTCCTCTAGCGTGTCGAGGTCTTCCCCCACGGGGTCGGGACCTGCGACATTCTGGAGGACGGCAGGCCGCTTGGTGGCAGAGGAGGGGTCCTCCGCCGCTGGGCTAGCCTGCTCCTTCTTCCGCTTCCTGTATCCCGTCGCAGAGTTGCTGACAGGGGTGACAGGGGGAAGGGGCGGGAAGTCCTCCTGTGAGGACAGGTCAGGGGGGGGTGGAACTGGGCCCGGGGCAGGCGGCCCAGGGGCAGGGGGCCCAGGGGCAGGGGGACCAGGGGCAGGGGGCCCAGGGGCAGGGGACCCAGGGGCGAGGGGACCAGGGGGACCTGGGGCAGGGGGGCCAGGGGTAGGGGCGGGGGGGCCAGGGGCAGGGGCAGGGGGACCTGGGGCAGGGGGGCCTGGGGCAGGGGGACCCGGGGCAGGGGGACCTGGGGCAGGGGGACCAGGGGCAGGGGGACCAGGGGCAGGGGCACCTGGGGCCTGGGGGGGGTTCCTCTTACCCGGGTCCTTTGGGGGCTTCTGTGGCGCTGGTTTGGTGGCCGGGCCCTTGCTCAGGGCCCCGGCGTACGTCCTGCTTCTTTCTGGGCAGTCTCTGTAGACGTGCTCTGACTGTCCACAGAGGTTGCAGGTTCTGGACCTTGGGCAATCCTTGGTCTCGTGACCTGCAGACCTACAGAACCTACAAGAAAGCACACTGCATTCCTTACCCTCGTGCCCCGGCTGGCCGCACCTGCGGCATGACTGGGGTAGGTCTGGGTAGTGTAGGAGTCCTGATGACGATCCCAGGGAGAAGCACTGTTGCAGGTGTTGGAGATCTCCAGCGGGACGATCTCTTAGTAGCCTGCAAAACACAGCCCACTTACCAGTCCAGAAGCCGTTGGTGTCTAGTATCCGGACTGGGTCCTTCAACACGACACAAAACCTTTGGAGGTAGGTGGCGATGTCTCTGCCGGGGACGTGAGGGTTCCTCATGGACACCGTGATCCTTCTTTCGTCCCTTTGAATGGGAGAGTTCGCAGTGAACTTTCGGAAGAGGGAGTCGGGTCCAGCGGTCTTCACTGCCTCCCAGTACCTTCTGCACACCTGTAGGGAGACAAATGTGACAAGGAACAAACCTTTCACAAAGGACTGCACCGACAGGGTCTCTGCCTTGCTGAATCCTTGTTCAAGGATCATTTTCTTGCCAAAGACTTCCGGGGTCATCTCCGGGATTCTGCCTTCCACCTCTTTCAGCCGCAGCACGACTGTCTGCTTCATCCAGGGCTCCAAGGGAGGGAGACCGTCTGCAGGGCCGGAACGGTCTGGGGTGGAGGTGGAGGCGGAGGGGGCTTCTCCCGGGGTCTTGGCGGGAGCGGCGTTCTGTGGCTTCTTCACGGTCTGTTTCTTCCCCATCTTGGCGCAGAGGAGTTCTCAGGAGG
>NW_028318680.1:3010000-3022500 GCF_062004578.1 Staurois parvus | reverse complement strand
CACCCCAGGGACCTCCAGAGAGGCAACAGGAAGAAGCGAGACATTGCGTTCCCGCCAGAGTCCGTAGTCCGTCTTGGCAAAGTTCTGCGGACGCAGTTGCAAGCAAAGAACACCCTCAGCTGGGTGGCGATGTCGGGCACGCCCTTACCGCCCTTGAGGGGTTCCTTGAACATGACTGCCCGCTTTACTCTGTCCATCTTGGAGCCCCAGATGAAGTGAAACACCGCCCTGGTGATGGCCTTGCAGGTGTTGACCCGAGGGGGCCAGGCCTGGGCGAGGTACTGCAACACAGGGAGAATCTCGCTGCGGAGTACCAGTGTCTTCCCTTCGATGGTGAGGTCTCTGAGGCTCCAGAGTCCAAACTTTTGGCGCATCTTGGCCAGTCTCTCCTCCCAAGACTTCAGGGCTGCGCCCTCGGCACCAAACCAAACTCCCAAAATCTTCATGAAGTCTGTCTTGATGCCAAAGGGCATGGATGCAGAAGAAGGCAGGAACCACTTTCCGAAGAGCATGACTTCCGACTTCCCGCAGTTGACCTTTGCCCCCGAAGCTTGGCCGAAGTCCTCGCAGGTCTGGACGAGCAGGTCGATGGAGCGCTGGTTGGCACAGAACACCGTCACGTCGTCCATGTAGAGCGAGCACTTCACTTCCCGTCTGTCTGGTCCCGGTGCGGTGATTCCCCCGATCTCTGGATTCCGTCTGATGCATTCGGCGAAGAGCTCTATACAGCAAACAAAAAGCAGAGGTGAGAGAGGACAGCCTTGTCTGACCCCGGAGAGAACCGGGAAGGGGTCAGTCTTCCAGCCGTTCACCTGCACGGAACTACAAATGTCATTGTACATGATGTCAACATATGAACAAAACATTTCCCCAAGACCAAACCTGCGCAGGGCTCTGCACATAAACCCATGGGAGACACGGTCAAAGGCCTTTTCCTGATCAAGACTGACCAGGGCCGCGTGCACACGGAGGTCCTTGATGTATTGGACCGTGTCCCGGACAAGCGCTAGGCTGTCCGCAATCCTGCGGCCAGGAATGCCACAAGTCTGATCCGGGTTGATGATCTGTCCAATGACAGCCTTCAGCCTGTTCGCCATGACTTTGGCGAGGATCTTGTAGTCCACGTTCAGGAGAGAGATGGGACGCCAATTTTTCAAATCACATCTCTCCCCCTTACGCTTGTACAGGATCGTGATCATCCCCTCCCTCAGCGAAGGAGGCATCTTGCCCTCCACCACCATCTCCTCGTACAGCTCGAGCAGGTCCGGGCGCACGAGGTCCCACAGCGCTACATAGAGCTCCGCTGGGAGACCGTCGCAGCCCGGGGTCCTGCCTTGCCTAAAGGATTTAGCGGCAGAGTGCAGTTCCTCCAACGTCAAGGGGGCGTTGGTGGCCGACAAACCTGCAGGATCAATAGCGTTAGAGATACCTTTTATTGCAGAAGCATCAAAAACAACATGTTACGTGTAATCGGGGTACATCTCACCCTGTACTGCGACGCAGCGCACCACATAGCAATACAGTTCCAAACATACGATAAATACATTCAGGCCAATAAATACATTCGCTCAGCGGTATGATGCCTGACGTGATGTGCACGGAGGATGAATCCCCCGGACCACCACGTCATGCATGACGCCGCTTACCCCAAAAACTGTAGCATCCTAATACGATATACATTTCCTAGTTACTATGTCATGCACGAAAACGATAACTGAAAAGAAAAACACTGTCAACAATAGGCATCGGGTGTGTGTGGGGGGGGGGGGGGGTGGAAGGGGAGGGAAGGGGGAAACACAGGCCCGAAGCTTTATTGAAGGGACAAAGACACGCAAGGGGGAGTAGGGGGAAGGGGGGAATCTTCAGACGTCCTCTTCCTCCTTAAAGTCCAACAAGGAATAGTCTCTGAGCAGACTGAGGATCAGTCTGCGGCAGTCCTCAATGGACATCCTCTCCCGCTGGAGTGTGAGGCGCTTTCTGGCGCACCATAAAGCGTCCTTGAAACAGCACAGCACCCGCCAGGCGCCGTCAATGTCCTCCAAAGAAAAAGTTCCACAGAACAGTCCATTCAAAACCCCAAAGTGAGTGATGGCTGTCTGTGGCACAAAGTCCTTGAGTTCAGGTTCCAGGGCCCCCAACAGGGCCTGAGCAAATGAGCACTCCCAGAAAACATGGTAGGACGTTTCCTCATGGGTGATGCAGAAGGGGCAGTGTCTGTATCTGCTCAGGTTCCTGGCATGCATAAATGTCCTGAGAGGCAGTCCCCCCTGGATAGCCATCCATGCCAGGTCTTTGTGCCTGTTGGTGAGGATGTTAGAAGAAACATTCCTCCAGACCACCTTGCAGGTGTCTGAAGGCAGGCCTGGAACCGACTCCAAAATGTCGCTGGCTCGGATGAGCTTGTAGATGGTCTTTGGCTTCCACAAGTCCGGCTTGACTCCCTGCAGCCCTTGCTCCCTGATGAACTTGAAGGTATCCAAGTAGAACCAAGGAGTGTCCCAGTTGTAGGGGATGGAACTATCCCAAGTGTCCCACCCCAGGGACCTCCAGAGAGGCAACAGGAAGAAGCGAGACATTGCGTTCCCGCCAGAGTCCATAGTCCGTCTTGGCAAAGTTCTGCGGACGCAGTTGCAAGCAAAGAACACCCTCAGCTGGGTGGCGATGTCGGGCACGCCCTTACCGCCCTTGAGGGGTTCCTTGAACATGACTGCCCGCTTCACTCTGTCCATCTTGGAGCCCCAGATGAAGTGAAACACCGCCCTGGTGATGGCCTTGCAGGTGTTGACCCGGGGGGGCCAGGCCTGGGCGAGGTACTGCAACACAGAGAGAATCTCGCTGCGGAGTACCAGTGTCTTCCCTTCGATGGTGAGGTCTCTGAGGCTCCAGAGTCCAAACTTTTGGCGCATCTTGGCCAGTCTCTCCTCCCAAGACTTCAGGGCTGCGCCCTCGGCACCAAACCAAACTCCCAAAATCTTCATGAAGTCTGTCTTGATGCCAAAGGGCATGGATGCAGAAGAAGGCAGGAACCACTTTCCGAAGAGCATGACTTCCGACTTCCCGCAGTTGACCTTTGCCCCCGAAGCTTGGCCGAAGTCCTCGCAGGTCTGGACGAGCAGGTCGATGGAGCGCCGGTTGGCACAGAACACCGTCACGTCGTCCATGTAGAGCGAGCACTTCACTTCCCGTCTGTCTGGTCCCGGTGCGGTGATTCCCCCGATCTCTGGATTCCGTCTGATGCATTCGGCGAAGAGCTCTATACAGCAAACAAAAAGCAGAGGTGAGAGAGGACAGCCTTGTCTGACCCCGGAGAGAACCGGGAAGGGGTCAGTCTTCCAGCCGTTCACCTGCACGGAACTACAGATGTCATTATACATGATGTCAACATATGAACAAAACATTTCCCCGAGACCAAACCTGCGCAGGGCTCTGCACATAAACCCATGGGAGACACGGTCAAAGGCCTTCTCCTGATCAAGACTGACCAGGGCCGCGTGCACACGGCGGTCCTTGATGTATTGGACCGTGTCCCGGACAAGCGCTAGGCTGTCCGCAATCCTGCGGCCAGGAATGCCACAAGTCTGATCCGGGTTGATGATCTGTCCGATGACAGCCTTCAGTCTGTTCGCCATGACCTTGGCGAGGATCTTGTAGTCCACGTTCAGAAGAGAGATGGGACGCCAATTTTTCAAGTCACATCTCTCCCCCTTACGCTTGTACAGGATCGTGATCATCCCCTCCCTCAACGAAGGAGGCATCTTGCCCTCCACCACCATCTCCTCGTACAGCTCGAGCAGGTCCGGGCCCACGAGATCCCACAGCGCTACATAAAGCTCCGCTGGGAGACCGTCGCAGCCCGGGGTCCTGCCTTGCCTAAAGGATTTAGCGGCAGAGTGCAGTTCCTCCAACGTCAAGGGGGCGTTGGTGGCCGACAAACCTGCAGGATCAATAGTGTTAGAGATACCTGACAAGAACCTGTCGGCCGCTTCCGAGTTCGTTTCTTTAGGAGAGTAGAGGTCGGAGTAGTAGTCGCTGACCACTTCCATCACGGCCTCCTTCCCCTTCTGGAGTGTTCCAGTCTTGTCACGCAGCTCCGACAGGGGTGTGTGTCCTGAGTGGAGTTTCCTGAAAAAGAAAGAGTTACACTTCTCACCTTTCTCGAGATGCTCCACTTTGGCACGGAAGACAATGTGCCTGGATTCTTCCTCAAAGTGCTTTTTCAAGCACTTCTTGGTGTCCTCCAGGTCTTGCCTCACGTCCCAGCCACAGTGGTGAAGGTCCTGCAGGGACTGCAGCTGACGCTGCAGCCTCCTGAGTTCCTTCCTCCTGGCACACACTTGCTGGCGTCCCCTGGCCTGAAAGAAGCTGCGCAGCTTGACTTTCACGAACTCCCACCAGTCGCTGACCTTAGGAAAGAAAGCCTTCTCCTCTCGCCAGGCACCGTAGATTTCCCTGAGCTCCGCTAGCAGTTCCTCATCGCCCAGCAGGGTGCAATTCAGCTTCCAGGAGCCTGGGCCCGGGGCAAAGCCCTCTCCCAGATCACCTTGAAAGTGAATGGCCCTGTGGTCAGAGAAAAAGCAGGGAACCATGGAGAACCCGCGGTGCCTGACTGCCCTGGAGGTGAGCACAAAGTCAATCCTGGAGCGCACGGATCCATCGGGGCGGCTCCATGAGTAGTTCACGGAACCGCGCCCCACGGATCCCACTGCGTCTCGCAGGGAAGCCTCTGCAATCATCTCCCGGAGCAGCTTCGAGGTGACGTCGAGTTTTGCGTATATGCTGGAGCTGCGCCCATCCTCCTCTATCGGACAGTTAAAGTCACCGCCGATTACTACTGCTCTCGTTGTGGCGAGTTGCGTCCGCAGGGTTTGGAAAAGTTCCAGCCGCGCGTTCTTCTCCGGGGGGGCGTACACGTTGATGAGCCTAACGGGCTCCCCCGCCCACGAACCATCTATGACCAGAAGGCGGCCACAGACGAGCTCATGGACGGAGTCAACAGTGAAAAGTCCTCCCCGGATAAGAACCGCAACCCCTGCAGACTTGCAATCGCCACCCCCAGACCAGTAGGAGGGACCATGGGTCCACTGGGAGGACAAATGAGTGTACCTCCTCAGAGGGGGAAGTGCGCACTCCTGAAGCATGTACACATCACTCTGCTGTGTGGAAAGAAAGGTCAGCACAGTCTGCCTCCTAGACACGTCCTTTATGCTCCTCACATTAATGGAAAAGATAGATATCTCAGCCATCATGGGAAAGAGATGAAGGGGTTAGTCGGCAGGGGCTGTGCCTACCTCCCCTGGGGAGGGGGGGCGACCTCTGTGACCTCTGCAGCCTGACAAGTGTCCTGGCCCAGACCAATCTGATTGAGGACCTCGTTGAGGACCTCATTGAAGTCGGTGGAGAGATCTGGCTCCGACTGGGTCAGAGCCATCTCTTCTTCCACCTCTTCTTCCTCCAGCGTGTCGAGGTCCTCCCCCACGGGGTCGGGGCCTGCGACATTCTGGAGGACGGCAGGCCGCTTGGTGGCAGAGGAGGTGTCCTCTGCCGCCGGGCTGGCCTGCTCCTTCTTCCGCTTCCTGTACCCCGCCGCAGAGTTGCTGACAGGGGTAACAGGGGGAAGGGGCGGGAAGTCCTCCTGGGAGGACAGGTCCGGGGGGGGTGGGACCGGGGCAGGGGCAGGGGGGCAGGGGGGGGTAGGGGCAGGGGGAACAGGGGCCGAGGGGCCGGGGGCCGGGGCAGAGGGACCAGGGGCAGGGGCAGGGGGACCAGGGGCGGGGGGGCCAGGGGCGGGGGGACCAGGGGCAGGGGGACCAGGGGCAGGGGGGCCAGGGGCAGGGGGACCAGGGGCAGGGGGACCAGGGGGACCAGGGGCAGGGGGACCAGGGGCAGGGGTACCTGGGGCCTGGGGGGGGTTCCTCTTACCCGGGTCCTTTGGAGGCTTTTGTGGCGCTGGTTTGGTGGCCGGGCCCTTGCTCAGGGCCCCGGCGTACGTCCTGCTTCTTTCTGGGCAGTCTCTGTAGACGTGCTCGGACCGTCCACAGAGGTTGCAGGTTCTGGACCTTGGGCAATCCTTGGTCTCGTGACCTGCAGACCTACAGAACCTACAAGAAAGCACACTGCATTCCTTACCCTCGTGCCCCGGCTGGCCGCACTTGCGGCATGACTGGGGTAGGTCCGGGTAGTGTAGGAGTCCTGATGACGATCCCAGGGAGAAGCATTGTTGCAGGTGTTGGAGATCTCCAGCGGGACGATCTCTTAGTAGCCTGCAAAACACTGCCCACTTACCAGTCCAGAAGCCGTTGGTGTCTAGTATCCGGACTGGGTCCTTCAACACGACACAAAACCTTTGGAGGTAGGTGGCTATGTCTCTGCCGGGGACGTGAGGGTTCCTCATGGACACCGTGATCCTTCTTTCGTCCCTTTGAATGGGAGAGTTCGCAGCGAACTTCCGGAAGAGGGAGTCGGGTCCAGCGGTCTTCACTGCCTCCCAGTACCTTCTGCACACCTGTAGTGAGACAAAGGTGACCAGGAACATACCTCTCACAAAGGACTGCACCGACAGGGTCTCTGCCTTGCTGAATCCCTGCTCGAGTATCATCTTCTTGCCGAAGACTTCCGGGGTCATTTCCGGGATTCTGCCATCCACCTCTTTCAGCCGCAGCACGACTGTCTGCTTCATCCAGGGCTCCAAGGGAGGGAGACCGTCTGCAGGGCCGGGGCGGTCTGGGGTGGAGGTGGAGGCGGAGGCGGCTTCTCCCGGGGTCTTGGCGGTGGTGGCGTTCTGTGGCTTCTTCACGGTCTGTTTCTTCCCCATCTTGGCGCAGAGGAGTTCAGAAGGGCTTCCCAGGGATCTTGGTCGGGTTCCTTCTCCTTCTTCTTCCTCGGCGGCTTCACTCTCGCTTGCTTAGCCTTTGAAAAGGCTATTGAGCGTCTACTGCCCGGAGGTAGTAACGCAGAGTGAACAAGGGGGGGGGAAGATCACAAACTCGTTCTGTGTGGGGGCTAAGCCTCAAACCCAATAGCAGCAAGTAGGTGAAGCCGGATTTAACCGACGATCCTACAAGGCCGAGAAGAGGGTACCCCACACAGACCAAATGGCTTGGATAGATGCAAGTGTTTCTCAACGTCCTAGCTGGAAGCCGGGACACCCCTAAAGGCAAGGTCGATACTACACTTGATCTTAGCCAAAAGGCCGAGAAGCGATAACCTTCAGGACAGGTGTTTGCCTTTTTTTCCTTCTCTCCTGAATTCGGCTGATTTGGCAGTTCGACCGCAGCTGCTGTCACTTTCTGCCCTCTCTGGCCAAACAAGGGGAAGTCTGCCTCTGCTGACTGATCAGCATAATTTATTCGCCTTCGGTGCTAATGGCAAAGCAGCTGATGGAAAATCCTGAGCTTTCCGAGCAGCAAGCTCCATTTTCGGTCAAAGTCTTGTTTGGCTCCGTCTCGTTTGTCCTGAAGCTTTCCAAAGACTCTGTGCTCCGAAAGCAGATTGGAAGCTCATGCGCCACTCTCCCTAAAATGCCGGTAGGAAAAGGGCACGCGGTATATAACTGCTTCGGCCGCCGCTCCAGCTCTGTGCTCGCTTCGGCAGCACATATACTAAAATTGGAACGATACAGAGAAGATTAGCATGGCCCCTGCGCAAGGATGACACGCAAATTCGTGAAGCATTCCATATTTATTGCCGCTCTCATCTGGAAAGAAGTGGAGCCGCTCAGCCATTTACCCTTTGACGGTAAGGCCTGAAAAGCTTCATGCTGCCGCAGGGATCTGCTGGCATGACGTATCCTTATTTCAGGAGCCGAGCGGCAGTGTTCTTTGGCAACCTTCTTTTCTACACATCTCCGGCTTTTCTTTGACCTTCAGGACAGGTTTTTGATTGAAAAGATACTTTTATTGCAGAAGCATCAAAAACAACATGTTACGTGTAATCGGGGTACATCTCACCCTGTACTGCGACGCAGCGCACCACATAGCAATACAGTTCCAAACATACGATAAATACATTCAGGCAAATAAATACACTCGCTCAGCGGTATGATGCCTGACGTGATGTGCACAGAAGATGAATCCCCCGGATCACCACGTCATGCATGACGCCGCTTACCCCAAAAACTGTAGCATCCTAATACAATATACATTTCCTAGTCACTATGTCATGCACGAAAGCGATAACTGAAAAACACTATCAACAATAGGCATCGGGTGTGTGGGGGGGGGGGGGGGAGGGGAGGGGGAAACACAGGCCCGAAGCTTTATTGAAGGGACAAAGACACGCAAGGGGGAGTAGGGGGAAGGGGGGAAATCTTCAGACGTCCTCTTCCTCCTTAAAGTCCAACAAGGAATAGTCTCTGAGCAGACTGAGGATCAGTCTGCGGCAGTCCTCAATGGACATCCTCTCCCGCTGGTGGATGAGGCGCTTTCTGGCGCACCATAAAGCGTCCTTAAAACAGCACAGCACCCGCCAGGCGCCGTCAATGTCCTCCAAAGAAAAAGTTCCACAGAACAGTCCATTCAACACCCCGAAGTGAGTGATGGCTGTCTGTGGCACAAAGTCCTTGAGTTCAGGTTCCAGGGCCCCCAACAGGGCCTGAGCAAATGAGCACTCCCAGAAAACGTGGTAAGACGTTTCCTCATGGATGATGCAGAAGGGGCAGTGTCTGTATCTGCTCAGGTTCCTGGCATGCATAAATGTCCTGAGAGGCAGTCCCCCCTGGATAGCCATCCATGCCAGGTCTTTGTGCCTGTTGGTGAGGATGTTGGAAGAAACATTCCTCCAGACCACCTTGCAGGTGTCTGAAGGCAGGCCTGGAACCGACTCCAAAATGTCGCTGGCTCGGATGAGCTTGTAGATCGTCTTTGGCTTCCACAAGTCCGGCTTGACTCCCTGCAGCCCTTGCTCCCTGATGAACTTGAAGGTATCCAAGTAGAACCAAGGAGTGTCCCAGTTGTAGGGGATGGAACTATCCCAAGTGTCCCACCCCAGGGACCTCCAGAGAGGCAACAGGAAGAAGCGAGACATTGCGTTCCCGCCAGAGTCCGTAGTCCGTCTTGGCAAAGTTCTGCGGACGCAGTTGCAAGCAAAGAACACCCTCAGCTGGGTGGCGATGTCGGGCACGCCCTTACCGCCCTTGAGGGGTTCCTTGAACATGACTGCCCGCTTTACTCTGTCCATCTTGGAGCCCCAGATGAAGTGAAACACCGCCCTGGTGATGGCCTTGCAGGTGTTGACCCGAGGGGGCCAGGCCTGGGCGAGGTACTGCAACACAGGGAGAATCTTGCTGCGGAGTACCAGTGTCTTCCCTTCGATGGTGAGGTCTCTGAGGCTCCAGAGTCCAAACTTTTGGCGCATCTTGGCCAGTCTCTCCTCCCAAGACTTCAGGGCTGCGCCCTCGGCACCAAACCAAACTCCCAAAATCTTCATGAAGTCTGTCTTGATGCCAAAGGGCATGGATGCAGAAGAAGGCAGGAACCACTTTCCGAAGAGCATGACTTCCGACTTCCCGCAGTTGACCTTTGCCCCCGAAGCTTGGCCGAAGTCCTCGCAGGTCTGGACGAGCAGGTCGATGGAGCGCTGGTTGGCACAGAACACCGTCACGTCGTCCATGTAGAGCGAGCACTTCACTTCCCGTCTGTCTGGTCCTGGTGCGGTGATTCCCCCGATCTCTGGATTCCGTCTGATGCATTCGGCGAAGAGCTCTATACAGCAAACAAAAAGCAGAGGTGAGAGAGGACAGCCTTGTCTGACCCCGGAGAGAACCGGGAAGGGGTCAGTCTTCCAGCCGTTCACCTGCACGGAACTACAAATGTCATTGTACATGATGTCAACATATGAACAAAACATTTCCCCAAGACCAAACCTGCGCAGGGCTCTGCACATAAACCCATGGGAGACACGGTCAAAGGCCTTTTCCTGATCAAGACTGACCAGGGCCGCGTGCACACGGAGGTCCTTGATGTATTGGACCGTGTCCCGGACAAGCGCTAGGCTGTCCGCAATCCTGCGGCCAGGAATGCCACAAGTCTGATCCGGGTTGATGATCTGTCCGATGACAGCCTTCAGCCTGTTCGCCATGACTTTGGCGAGGATCTTGTAGTCCACGTTCAGGAGAGAGATGGGACGCCAATTTTTCAAATCACATCTCTCCCCCTTACGCTTGTACAGGATCGTGATCATCCCCTCCCTCAGCGAAGGAGGCATCTTGCCCTCCACCACCATCTCCTCGTACAGCTCGAGCAGGTCCGGGCCCACGAGGTCCCACAGCGCTACATAGAGCTCCGCTGGGAGACCGTCGCAGCCCGGGGTCCTGCCTTGCCTAAAGGATTTAGCGGCAGAGTGCAGTTCCTCCAACGTCAAGGGGGCGTTGGTGGCCGACAAACCTGCAGGATCAATAGCGTTAGAGATACCTGAGAAGAACCTGTCGGCCGCTTCCGAGTTTGTTTCTTTGGGGGAGTAGAGGTCGGTGTAGTAGTCGCTGACCACTTCCATCACGGCCTCCTTCCCCTTCTGGAGTGTTCCGGTCTTGTCACGCAGCTCAGACAGGGGTGTGTGTCCTGAGTGGAGTTTCCTGAAAAAGAAAGAGTTGCACTTCTCACCTTTCTCGAGATGCTCCACCTTGGCACGGAAGACAATGTGCCTGGATTCTTCCTCAAAGTGCTTTTTCAAGCACTTCTTGGTGTCCTCCAGGTCTTGCCTCACGTCCCAGCCACAGTGATGAAGGTCCTGCAGGGACTGCAGCTGACGCTGCAGCCTCCTGAGTTCCTTCCTCCTGGCACACACTTGCTGGCGTCCCCTGGCCTGAAAGAAGCTGCGCAGCTTGACTTTCACGAACTCCCACCAGTCGCTTACCTTAGGAAAGAAAGACTTCTCCTCTCGCCAGGCACCGTAGGTTTCCCTGAGCTCCTCTAGCAGTTCCTCATCGTCCAGCAGGGTGCAATTCAGCTTCCAGGAGCCTGGGCCCGGGGCAAAGCGCTCTCCCAGATCGCCTTGAAAGTGAATGGCCCTGTGGTCAGAGAAAAAGCAGGGAACCATGGAGAACCCGCGGTGCCTGACTGCCCTGGAGGTGAGCACAAAGTCAATCCTGGAGCGCACAGATCCATCGGGGCGGCTCCATGAGTAATTCACGGAACCGCGCCCCACGGATCCCACTGCGTCTCGCAGGGAAGCCTCCGCAATCATCTCCCGGAGCAGCTTCGAGGTGGTGTCGAGTTTTGCGTACATGCTGGAGCTGCGCCCATCCTCCTCTATCGGACAGTTAAAATCACCGCCGATTACTACTGTTCTCGTTGTGGCGAGTTGCGTCCGCAGGGTTTGGAAAAGTTCCAGCCGCGCGTTCTTCTCCGGGGGGGCGTACACGTTGATGAGCCTAACGGGCTCCCCCGCCCACGAACCGTCTATGACCAGAAGGCGGCCACAGACGAGCTCATGGACGGAGTCA
Organism: Staurois parvus; assembly: GCF_062004578.1. Taxonomy (NCBI): domain Eukaryota; kingdom Metazoa; phylum Chordata; class Amphibia; order Anura; family Ranidae; genus Staurois; species Staurois parvus. The sequence continues at coordinate 3,011,063 of NW_028318680.1, read as the reverse complement.
ACAGTGAAACGTCCTCCCCTGATAAGAACCGCGACCCCTGCGGACTTGCAATCGCCACCCCCAGACCAGTAGGAGGGACCGTGGGTCCACTGGGAGGACAAATGAGTGTACCTCCTCAGAGGGGGAGGTGCACACTCCTGAAGCATGTACACATCACTCTGCTGAGTGGAAAGAAAGGTCAGCACAGTCTGCCTCCTAGACACATCCTTGATGCTCCTCACATTAATGGAAAAGATAGATATCTCAGCCATCATGGGAAAGAGATGAAGGGGTTAGTCGGCAGGGGCTGTGCTTACCTCCCCTGGGGAGGGGGGGCGACCTCTGTGACTTCTGCAGCCTGACAGGTGTCCTGGCCCAGACCAATCTGATTGAGGACCTCGTTGAGGACCTCATCGAAGTCGGTGGAGAGATCTGGGTCCAACTGGGTCAGAGCCATCTCTTCTTCCACCTCTTCTTCCTCTAGCGTGTCGAGGTCTTCCCCCACGGGGTCGGGACCTGCGACATTCTGGAGGACGGCAGGCCGCTTGGTGGCAGAGGAGGGGTCCTCCGCCGCTGGGCTAGCCTGCTCCTTCTTCCGCTTCCTGTATCCCGTCGCAGAGTTGCTGACAGGGGTGACAGGGGGAAGGGGCGGGAAGTCCTCCTGTGAGGACAGGTCAGGGGGGGGTGGAACTGGGCCCGGGGCAGGGGGCCCAGGGGCAGGGGGCCCAGGGGCAGGGGGACCAGGGGCAGGGGGCCCAGGGGCAGGGGACCCAGGGGCAGGGGGCCCAGGGGCAGGGGACCCAGGGGCGAGGGGGGCCAGGGGTAGGGGCGGGGGGGCCAGGGGCAGGGGCAGGGGGACCTGGGGCAGGGGGGCCTGGGGCAGGGGGACCCGGGGCAGGGGGACCTGGGGCAGGGGGACCAGGGGCAGGGGGACCAGGGGCAGGGGCACCTGGGGCCTGGGGGGGGTTCCTCTTACCCGGGTCCTTTGGGGGCTTCTGTGGCGCTGGTTTGGTGGCCGGGCCCTTGCTCAGGGCCCCGGCGTACGTCCTGCTTCTTTCTGGGCAGTCTCTGTAGACGTGCTCTG
>NW_028318680.1:2987500-3005000 GCF_062004578.1 Staurois parvus | reverse complement strand
AGAGGTGAGAGAGGACAGCCTTGTCTGACCCCGGAGAGAACCGGGAAGGGGTCAGTCTTCCAGCCGTTCACCTGCACGGAACTACAGATGTCATTATACATGATGTCAACATATGAACAAAACATTTCCCCGAGACCAAACCTGCGCAGGGCTCTGCACATAAACCCATGGGAGACACGGTCAAAGGCCTTCTCCTGATCAAGACTGACCAGGGCCGCGTGCACACGGCGGTCCTTGATGTATTGGACCGTGTCCCGGACAAGCGCTAGGCTGTCCGCAATCCTGCGGCCAGGAATGCCACAAGTCTGATCCGGGTTGATGATCTGTCCGATGACAGCCTTCAGTCTGTTCGCCATGACCTTGGCGAGGATCTTGTAGTCCACGTTCAGAAGAGAGATGGGACGCCAATTTTTCAAGTCACATCTCTCCCCCTTACGCTTGTACAGGATCGTGATCATCCCCTCCCTCAACGAAGGAGGCATCTTGCCCTCCACCACCATCTCCTCGTACAGCTCGAGCAGGTCCGGGCCCACGAGATCCCACAGCGCTACATAAAGCTCCGCTGGGAGACCGTCGCAGCCCGGGGTCCTGCCTTGCCTAAAGGATTTAGCGGCAGAGTGCAGTTCCTCCAACGTCAAGGGGGCGTTGGTGGCCGACAAACCTGCAGGATCAATAGTGTTAGAGATACCTGACAAGAACCTGTCGGCCGCTTCCGAGTTCGTTTCTTTAGGAGAGTAGAGGTCGGAGTAGTAGTCGCTGACCACTTCCATCACGGCCTCCTTCCCCTTCTGGAGTGTTCCAGTCTTGTCACGCAGCTCCGACAGGGGTGTGTGTCCTGAGTGGAGTTTCCTGAAAAAGAAAGAGTTACACTTCTCACCTTTCTCGAGATGCTCCACTTTGGCACGGAAGACAATGTGCCTGGATTCTTCCTCAAAGTGCTTTTTCAAGCACTTCTTGGTGTCCTCCAGGTCTTGCCTCACGTCCCAGCCACAGTGGTGAAGGTCCTGCAGGGACTGCAGCTGACGCTGCAGCCTCCTGAGTTCCTTCCTCCTGGCACACACTTGCTGGCGTCCCCTGGCCTGAAAGAAGCTGCGCAGCTTGACTTTCACGAACTCCCACCAGTCGCTGACCTTAGGAAAGAAAGCCTTCTCCTCTCGCCAGGCACCGTAGATTTCCCTGAGCTCCGCTAGCAGTTCCTCATCGCCCAGCAGGGTGCAATTCAGCTTCCAGGAGCCTGGGCCCGGGGCAAAGCCCTCTCCCAGATCACCTTGAAAGTGAATGGCCCTGTGGTCAGAGAAAAAGCAGGGAACCATGGAGAACCCGCGGTGCCTGACTGCCCTGGAGGTGAGCACAAAGTCAATCCTGGAGCGCACGGATCCATCGGGGCGGCTCCATGAGTAGTTCACGGAACCGCGCCCCACGGATCCCACTGCGTCTCGCAGGGAAGCCTCTGCAATCATCTCCCGGAGCAGCTTCGAGGTGACGTCGAGTTTTGCGTATATGCTGGAGCTGCGCCCATCCTCCTCTATCGGACAGTTAAAGTCACCGCCGATTACTACTGCTCTCGTTGTGGCGAGTTGCGTCCGCAGGGTTTGGAAAAGTTCCAGCCGCGCGTTCTTCTCCGGGGGGGCGTACACGTTGATGAGCCTAACGGGCTCCCCCGCCCACGAACCATCTATGACCAGAAGGCGGCCACAGACGAGCTCATGGACGGAGTCAACAGTGAAACGTCCTCCCCGGATGAGAACCGCAACCCCTGCAGACTTGCAATCGCCACCCCCAGACCAGTAGGAGGGACCATGGGTCCACTGGGAGGACAAATGAGTGTACCTCCTCAGAGGGGGAAGTGCGCACTCCTGAAGCATGTACACATCACTCTGCTGTGTGGAAAGAAAGGTCAGCACAGTCTGCCTCCTAGACACGTCCTTTATGCTCCTCACATTAATGGAAAAGATAGATATCTCAGCCATCATGGGAAAGAGATGAAGGGGTTAGTCGGCAGGGGCTGTGCTTACCTCCCCTGGGGAGGGGGGGCGACCTCTGTGACCTCTGCAGCCTGACAGGTGTCCTGGCCCAGACCAATCTGATTGAGGACCTCGTTGAGGACCTCATTGAAGTCGGTGGAGAGATCTGGTTCCGACTGGGTCAGAGCCATCTCTTCCTCCACCTCTTCTTCCTCCAGCGTGTCGAGGTCCTCCCCCACGGGGTCGGGGCCTGCGGCATTCTGGAGGACGGCAGGCCGCTTGGTGGCAGAGGAGATGTCCTCCGCCGCCGGGCTAGCCTGCTCCTTCTTCCGCTTCCTGTACCCCGCCGCAGAGTTGCTGACAGGGGTGACAGGGGGAAGGGGCGGGAAGTCCTCCTGGGAGGACAGGTCCGGGGGGGGTGGGACCGGGGCAGGGGCAGGGGGGCAAGGGGGGGTAGGGGCAGGGGGACCAGGGGCCGAGGGGCCGGAGGCCGGGACAGAGGGACCAGGGGCAGTTGCAGGGGGGGGAGGGGCAGGGGGGCCGGGGGCAGGGGGGCCAGGGGCAGGGGGGGCAGTGGCAGGGGGACCAGGGGGGGGGGGGCCAGGGGCAGGGGCAGGGGGGCCAGGGGCGGGGGGGCCAGGGGCAGGGGCAGGGGGACCAGGGGCAGGGGGACCAGGGGCAGGGGGACCAGGGGCAGGGGTACCTGGGGTCTGGGGGGGGTTCCTCTTACCCGGGTCCTTTGGAGGCTTTTGTGGCGCTGGTTTGGTGGCCGGGCCCTTGCTCAGGGCCCCGGCGTACGTCCTGCTTCTTTCTGGGCAGTCTCTGTAGACGTGCTCGGACCGTCCACAGAGGTTGCAGGTTCTGGACCTTGGGCAATCCTTGGTCTCGTGACCTGCAGACCTACAGAACCTACAAGAAAGCACACTGCATTCCTTACCCTCGTGCCCCGGCTGGCCGCACCTGCGGCATGACTGGGGTAGGTCTGGGTAGTGTAGGAGTCCTGATGACGATCCCAGGGAGAAGCACTGTTGCAGGTGTTGGAGATCTCCAGCGGGACGATCTCTTAGTAGCCTGCAAAACACAGCCCACTTACCAGTCCAGAAGCCGTTGGTGTCTAGTATCCGGACTGGGTCCTTCAACACGACACAAAACCTTTGTAGGTAGGTGGCGATGTCTCTGCCGGGGACGTGAGGGTTCCTCATGGACACCGTGATCCTTCTTTCGTCCCTTTGAATGGGAGAGTTCGCAGTGAACTTTCGGAAGAGGGAGTCGGGTCCAGCGGTCTTCACTGCCTCCCAGTACCTTCTGCACACCTGTAGGGAGACAAATGTGACAAGGAACAAACCTTTCACAAAGGACTGCACCGACAGGGTCTCTGCCTTGCTGAATCCTTGTTCAAGGATCATTTTCTTGCCAAAGACTTCCGGGGTCATCTCCGGGATTCTGCCTTCCACCTCTTTCAGCCGCAGCACGACTGTCTGCTTCATCCAGGGCTCCAAGGGAGGGAGACCGTCTGCAGGGCCGGAACGGTCTGGGGTGGAGGTGGAGGCGGAGGGGGCTTCTCCCGGGGTCTTGGCGGGAGCGGCGTTCTGTGGCTTCTTCACGGTCTGTTTCTTCCCCATCTTGGCGCAGAGGAGTTCTCAGGAGGGCTTCCCAGAGATCTTGGTCGGGTTCCTTCTCCTTCTTCCTCGGCGGCTTCACTCTCGCTTGCTTAGCCTTTGAAAAGGCTATTGAGCGTCTACTGCCCGGAGGTAGTAACGCAGAGTGAACAAGGGGGGGAAGATCACAAACTCGTTCTGTGTGGGGGCTAAGCCTCAAACCCAATAGCACCAAGTAGGTGAAGCCGAATTTAATCGACGATCCTACAAGGCCGAGAAGAGGGTACCCCACACAGACCAAAAGGCTTGGATAGATACAAGTGTTTCTCAACGTCCTAGCTGGAAGCCGGGACACCCCTAAAGGCAAGGTCGATACTACACTTGATCTTAGCCAAAAGGCCGAGAAGCGATAACCTTCAGGACAGGTGTTTGCCTTTTTTTCCTTCTCTCCTGAATTCGGCTGATTTGGCAGTTCGACCGCAGCTGCTGTCACTTTCTGCCCTCTCTGGCCAAACAAGGGGAAGTCTGCCTCTGCTGACTGATCAGCATAATTTATTCGCCTTCGGTGCTAATGGCAAAGCAGCTGATGGAAAATCCTGAGCTTTCCGAGCAGCAAGCTCCATTTTCGGTCAAAGTCTTGTTTGGCTCCGTCTCGTTTGTCCTGAAGCTTTCCAAAGACTCTGTGCTCCGAAAGCAGATTGGAAGCTCATGCGCCACTCTCCCTAAAATGCCGGTAGGAAAAGGGCACGCGGTATATAACTGCTTCGGCCGCCGCTCCAGCTCTGTGCTCGCTTCGGCAGCACATATACTAAAATTGGAACGATACAGAGAAGATTAGCATGGCCCCTGCGCAAGGATGACACGCAAATTCGTGAAGCATTCCATATTTATTGCCGCTCTCATCTGGAAAGAAGTGGAGCCGCTCAGCCATTTACCCTTTGACGGTAAGGCCTGAAAAGCTTCATGCTGCCGCAGGGATCTGCTGGCATGACGTATCCTTATTTCAGGAGCCGAGCGGCAGTGTTCTTTGGCAACCTTCTTTTCTACACATCTCCGGCTTTTCTTTGACCTTCAGGACAGGTTTTTGATTGAAAAGATACTTTTATTGCAGAAGCATCAAAAACAACATGTTACGTGTAATCGGGGTACATCTCACCCTGTACTGCGACGCAGCGCACCACATAGCAATACAGTTCCAAACATACGATAAATACATTCAGGCAAATAAATACACTCGCTCAGCGGTATGATGCCTGACGTGATGTGCACAGAAGATGAATCCCCCGGATCACCACGTCATGCATGACGCCGCTTACCCCAAAAACTGTAGCATCCTAATACAATATACATTTCCTAGTCACTATGTCATGCACGAAAACGGTAACTGAAAAACACTATCAACAATAGGCATCGGGTGTGGGGGGGGGGGGGGGAGGGGAGGGAAGGGGGGAAACACAGGCCCGAAGCTTTATTGAAGGGACAAAGACACGCAAGGGGGAGTAGGGGGAAGGGGGAAATCTTCAGACGTCCTCTTCCTCCTTAAAGTCCAACAAGGAATAGTCTCTGAGCAGACTGAGGATCAGTCTGCGGCAGTCCTCAATGGACATCCTCTCCCGCTGGTGGATGAGGCGCTTTCTGGCGCACCATAAAGCGTCCTTAAAACAGCACAGCACCCGCCAGGCGCCGTCAATGTCCTCCAAAGAAAAAGTTCCACAGAACAGTCCATTCAACACCCCAAAGTGAGTGATGGCTGTCTGTGGTACAAAGTCCTTGAGTTCAGGTTCCAGGGCCCCCAACAGGGCCTGAGCAGATGAGCACTCCCAGAAAACGTGGTAAGACGTTTCCTCATGGATGATGCAGAAGGGGCAGTGTCTGTATCTGCTCAGGTTCCTGGCATGCATAAATGTCCTGAGAGGCAGTCCCCCCTGGATAGCCATCCATGCCAGGTCTTTGTGCCTGTTGGTGAGGATGTTGGAAGAAACATTCCTCCAGACCACCTTGCAGGTGTCTGAAGGCAGGCCTGGAACCGACTCCAAAATGTCGCTGGCTCGGATGAGCTTGTAGATCGTCTTTGGCTTCCACAAGTCCGGCTTGACTCCCTGCAGCCCTTGCTCCCTGATGAACTTGAAGGTATCCAAGTAGAACCAAGGAGTGTCCCAGTTGTAGGGGATGGAACTATCCCAAGTGTCCCACCCCAGGGACCTCCAGAGAGGCAACAGGAAGAAGCGAGACATTGCGTTCCCGCCAGAGTCCATAGTCCGTCTTGGCAAAGTTCTGCGGACGCAGTTGCAAGCAAAGAACACCCTCAGCTGGGTGGCGATGTCGGGCACGCCCTTACCGCCCTTGAGGGGTTCCTTGAACATGACTGCCCGCTTCACTCTGTCCATCTTGGAGCCCCAGATGAAGTGAAACACCGCCCTGGTGATGGCCTTGCAGGTGTTGACCCGGGGGGGCCAGGCCTGGGCGAGGTACTGCAACACAGGGAGAATCTCGCTGCGGAGTACCAGTGTCTTCCCTTCGATGGTGAGGTCTCTGAGGCTCCAGAGTCCAAACTTTTGGCGCATCTTGGCCAGTCTCTCCTCCCAAGACTTCAGGGCTGCGCCCTCGGCACCAAACCAAACTCCCAGAATCTTCATGAAGTCTGTCTTGATGCCAAAGGGCATGGATGCAGAAGAAGGCAGGAACCACTTTCCGAAGAGCATGACTTCCGACTTCCCGCAGTTGACCTTTGCCCCCGAAGCTTGGCCGAAGTCCTCGCAGGTCTGGACGAGCAGGTCGATGGAGCGCTGGTTGGCACAGAACACCGTCACGTCGTCCATGTAGAGCGAGCACTTCACTTCCCGTCTGTCTGGTCCCGGTGCGGTGATTCCCCCGATCTCTGGATTCCGTCTGATGCATTCGGCGAAGAGCTCTATACAGCAAACAAAAAGCAGAGGTGAGAGAGGACAGCCTTGTCTGACCCCGGAGAGAACCGGGAAGGGGTCAGTCTTCCAGCCGTTCACCTGCACGGAACTACAGATGTCATTATACATGATGTCAACATATGAACAAAACATTTCCCCAAGACCAAACCTGCGCAGGGCTCTGCACATAAACCCATGGGAGACACGGTCAAAGGCCTTCTCCTGATCAAGACTGACCAGGGCCGCGTGCACATGGCGGTCCTTGATGTATTGGACCGTGTCCCGGACAAGCGCTAGGCTGTCCGCAATCCTGCGGCCAGGAATGCCACAAGTCTGATCCGGGTTGATGATCTGTCCGATGACAGCCTTCAGTCTGTTCGCCATGACCTTGGCGAGGATCTTGTAGTCCACGTTCAGAAGAGAGATGGGACGCCAATTTTTCAAGTCACATCTCTCCCCCTTACGCTTGTACAGGATCGTGATCATCCCCTCCCTCAACGAAGGAGGCATCTTGCCCTCCACCACCATCTCCTCGTACAGCTCGAGCAGGTCCGGGCCCACGAGATCCCACAGCGCTACATAGAGCTCCGCTGGGAGACCGTCGCAGCCCGGGGTCCTGCCTTGCCTAAAGGATTTAGCGGCAGAGTGCAGCTCCTCCAACGTCAAGGGGGCGTTGGTGGCCGACAAACCTGCAGGATCAATAGTGTTAGAGATACCTGACAAGAACCTGTCGGCCGCTTCCGATTTTGTTTCTTTGGGGGAGTAGAGGTCGGAGTAGTAGTCGCTGACCACTTCCATCACGGCCTCCTTCCCCTTCTGGAGTGTTCCAGTCTTGTCACGCAGCTCCGACAGGGGTGTGTGTCCTGAGTGGAGTTTCCTGAAAAAGAAAGAGTTACACTTCTCACCTTTCTCGAGATGCTCCACCTTGGCACGGAAGACAATGTGCCTGGATTCTTCCTCAAAGTGCTTTTTCAAGCACTTCTTGGTGTCCTCCAGGTCTTGCCTCACGTCCCAGCCACAGTGATGAAGGTCCTGCAGGGACTGCAGCTGACGCTGCAGCCTCCTGAGTTCCTTCCTCCTGGCACACACTTGCTGGCGTCCCCTGGCCTGAAAGAAGCTGCGCAGCTTGACTTTCACGAACTCCCACCAGTCGCTGACCTTAGGAAAGAAAGACTTCTCCTCTCGCCAGGCACCGTAGATTTCCCTGAGCTCCGCTAGCAGTTCCTCATCGCCCAGCAGGGTGCAATTCAGCTTCCAGGAGCCTGGGCCCGGGGCAAAGCCCTCTCCCAGATCACCTTGAAAGTGAATGGCCCTGTGGTCAGAGAAAAAGCAGGGAACCATGGAGAACCCGCGGTGCCTGACTGCCCTGGAGGTGAGCACAAAGTCAATCCTGGAGCGCACAGATCCATCGGGGCGGCTCCATGAGTAGTTCACGGAACCGCGCCCCACGGATCCCACTGCGTCTCGCAGGGAGGCCTCTGCAATCATCTCCCGGAGCAGCTTCGAGGTGGCGTCGAGTTTTGCGTACATGCTGGAGCTGCGCCCATCCTCCTCTATCGGACAGTTAAAATCACCGCCGATTACTACTGTTCTCGTTGTGGCGAGTTGCGTCCGCAGGGTTTGGAAAAGTTCCAGCCGCGCGTTCTTCTCCGGGGGAGCGTACACGTTGATGAGCCTAACGGGCTCCCCCGCCCACGAACCATCTATGACCAGAAGGCGGCCACAGACGAGCTCATGGACGGAGTCAACAGTGAAACGTCTTCCCCTGATAAGAACCGCAACCCCTGCGGACTTGCAATCGCCACCCCCAGACCAGTAGGAGGGACCATGGGTCCACTGGGAGGACAAATGAGTGTACCTCCTCAGAGGGGGAAGTGCGCACTCCTGAAGCATGTACACATCACTCTGCTGTGTGGAAAGAAAGGTCAGCACAGTCTGCCTCCTAGACACGTCCTTTATGCTCCTCACATTAATGGAAAAGATAGATATCTCAGCCATCATGGGAAAGAGATGAAGGGGTTAGTCGGCAGGGGCTGTGCTTACCTCCCCTGGGGAGGGGGGGCGACCTCTGTGACCTCTGCAGCCTGACAGGTGTCCTGGCCCAGACCAATCTGATTAAGGACCTCGTTGAGGACCTCATTGAAGTCGGTGGAGAGATCTGGCTCCGACTGGGTCAGAGCCATCTCTTCCTCCACCTCTTCTTCCTCCAGCGTGTCGAGGTCCTCCCCCACGGGGTCGGGGCCTGCGGCATTCTGGAGGACGGCAGGCCGCTTGGTGGCAGAGGAGGTGTCCTCCGCCGCTGGGCTGGCCTGCTCCTTCTTCCGCTTCCTGTACCCCGCCGCAGAGTTGCTGACAGGGGTGACAGGGGGAAGGGGCGGGAAGTCCTCCTGGGAGGACAGGTCCGGGGGGGGTGGGACCGGGGCAGGGGCAGGGGGGCAAGGGGGGGTAGGGGCAGGGGGACCAGGGGCCGAGGGGCCGGGGGCCGGGACAGAGGGACCAGGGGCAGGGGCAGGGGGGCCAGGGGCAGGGGGACCAGGGGCAGGGGGGCCAGGGGCAGGGGGACCAGGGGCAGGGGGACCAGGGGCAGGGGGACCAGGGGCAGGGGCAGGGGGGCCGGGGGCGTGGGGGCCAGGGGCAGGGGCAGGGGGACCAGGGGCAGGGGGACCAGGGGCAGGGGTACCTGGGGCCTGGGGGGGGTTCCTCTTACCCGGGTCCTTTGGAGGCTTTTGTGGCGCTGGTTTGGTGGCCGGGCCCTTGCTCAGGGCCCCGGCGTACGTCCTGCTTCTTTCTGGGCAGTCTCTGTAGACGTGCTCGGACCGTCCACAGAGGTTGCAGGTTCTGGACCTTGGGCAATCCTTGGTCTCGTGACCTGCAGACCTACAGAACCTACAAGAAAGCACACTGCATTCCTTACCCTCGTGCCCCGGCTGGCCGCACTTGCGGCATGACTGGGGTAGGTCTGGGTAGTGTAGGAGTCCTGATGACGATCCCAGGGAGAAGCATTGTTGCAGGTGTTGGAGATCTCCAGCGGGACGATCTCTTAGTAGCCTGCAAAACACAGCCCACTTACCAGTCCAGAAGCCGTTGGTGTCTAGTATCCGGACTGGGTCCTTCAACACGACACAAAACCTTTGGAGGTAGGTGGCTATGTCTCTGCCGGGGACGTGAGGGTTCCTCATAGACACCGTGATCCTTCTTTCGTCCCTTTGAATGGGAGAGTTCGCAGCGAACTTTCGGAAGAGGGAGTCGGGTCCAGCGGTCTTCACTGCCTCCCAGTACCTTCTGCACACCTGTAGGGAGACAAATGTGACAAGGAACAAACCTTTCACGAATGACTGCACCGACAGGGTCTCTGCTTTGCTAAATCCTTGTTCAAGGATCATTTTCTTGCCAAAGAATTCCGGGGTCATCTCCGGGATTCTGCCGTCCACCTCTTTCAGCCGCAGCACGACTGTCTGCTTCATCCAGGGCTCCAAGGGAGGGAGACCGTCTGCAGGGCCGGAGCGGTCTGGGGTGGAGGTGGAGGCGGAGGGGGCTTCTCCCGGGGTCTTGGCGGTGGTGGCGTTCTGTGGCTTCTTCACGGTCTGTTTCTTCCCCATCTTGGCGCAGAGGAGTTCTCAGGAGGGCTTCCCAGAGATCTTGGTCGGGTTCCTTCTCCTTCTTCTTCCTCGGCGGCTTCACTCTCGCTTGCTTAGCCTTTGAAAAGGCTATTGAGCGTCTACTGCCCGGAGGTAGTAACGCAGAGTGAACAAGGGGGGGGGGAAGATCACAAACTCGTTCTGTGTGGGGGCTAAGCCTCAAACCCAATAGCAGCAAGTAGGTGAAGCCGAATTTAATCGACGATCCTACAAGGCCGAGAAGAGGGTACCCCACACAGACCAAATGGCTTGGATAGATGCAAGTGTTTCTCAACGTCCTAGCTGGAAGCCGGGGCACCCCTAAAGGCAAGGTCGATACTACACTTGATCTTAGCCAAAAGGCCGAGAAGCGATAACCTTCAGGACAGGTGTTTGCCTTTTTTTCCTTCTCTCCTGAATTCGGCTGATTTGGCAGTTCGACCGCAGCTGCTGTCACTTTCTGCCCTCTCTGGCCAAACAAGGGGAAGTCTGCCTCTGCTGACTGATCAGCATAATTTATTCGCCTTCGGTGCTAATGGCAAAGCAGCTGATGGAAAATCCTGAGCTTTCCGAGCAGCAAGCTCCATTTTCGGTCAAAGTCTTGTTTGGCTCCGTCTCGTTTGTCCTGAAGCTTTCCAAAGACTCTGTGCTCCGAAAGCAGATTGGAAGCTCATTCGCCACTCTCCCTAAGATGCCGGTAGGAAAAGGGCGCGCGGTATATAACTGCTTCGGCCGCCGCTCCAGCTCTGTGCTCGCTTCGGCAGCACATATACTAAAATTGGAACGATACAGAGAAGATTAGCATGGCCCCTGCGCAAGGATGACACGCAAATTCGTGAAGCGTTCCATATTTATTGCCGCTCTCATCTGGAAAGAAGTGGAGCCGCTCAGCCATTTACCCTTTGACGGTAAGGCCTGAAAAGCTTCATGCTGCCGCAGGGATCTGCTGGCATGACGTATCCTTATTTCAGGAGCCGAGCGGCAGTGTTCTTTGGCAACCTTCTTTCCTACACACCTCCGGCTTTTCTTTGACCTTCAGGACAGGTGTTTGCCTTTTTTTCCTTCTCTCCTGAATTCGGCTGATTTGGCAGTTCGACCGCAGCTGCTGTCACTTTCTGCCCTCTCTGGCCAGACAACGGGAAGTCTGCCTCTGCTGACTGATCAGCATAATTTATTCGCCTTCGGTGCTAATGGCAAAGCAGCTGATGGAAAATCCTGAGCTTTCCGAACAGCAAGCTCCATTTTCGGTCAAAGTCTTGTTTGGCTCCGTCTCGTTTGTCCTGAAGCTTTCCAAAGACTCTGTGCTCCGAAAGCAGATTGGAAGCTCATGCGCCACTCTCCCTAAGATGCCGGTAGGAAAAGGGCGCGCGGTATATAACTGCTTCGGCCGCCGCTCCAGCTCTGTGCTCGCTTCGGCAGCACATATACTAAAATTGGAACGATACAGAGAAGATTAGCATGGCCCCTGCGCAAGGATGACACGCAAATTCGTGAAGCGTTCCATATTTATTGCCGCTCTCATCTGGAAAGAAGTGGAGCCGCTCAGCCATTTACCCTTTGACGGTAAGGCCTGAAAAGCTTCATGCTGCCGCAGGGATCTGCTGGCATGACGTATCCTTATTTCAGGAGCCGAGCGGCAGTGTTCTTTGGCAACCTTCTTTTCTACACATCTCCGGCTTTTCTTTGACCTTCAGGACAGGTACTTTTATTGCAGAAGCATCAAAAACAACATGTTACGTGTAATCGGGGTACATCTCACCCTGTACTGCGACGCAGCGCACCACATAGCAATACAGTTCCAAACATACGATAAATACATTCAGGCAAATAAATACATTCGCTCAGCGGTATGATGCCTGACGTGATGTGCACAGAGGATGAATCCCCCGGATCACCACGTCATGCATGACGCCGCTTACCCCAAAAACTGTAGCATCCTAATACAATATACATTTCCTAGTCACTATGTCATGCACGAAAGCGATAACTGAAAAACACTATCAACAATAGGCATCGGGTGTGTGGGGGGGGGGGGGGGAGGGGAGGGGGAAACACAGGCCCGAAGCTTTATTGAAGGGACAAAGACACGCAAGGGGGAGTAGGGGGAAGGGGGAAATCTTCAGACGTCCTCTTCCTCCTTAAAGTCCAACAAGGAATAGTCTCTGAGCAGACTGAGGATCAGTCTGCGGCAGTCCTCAATGGACATCCTCTCCCGCTGGTGGATGAGGCGCTTTCTGGCGCACCATAAAGCGTCCTTAAAACAGCACAGCACCCGCCAGGCGCCGTCAATGTCCTCCAAAGAAAAAGTTCCACAGAATAGTCCATTCAACACCCCAAAGTGAGTGATGGCTGTCTGTGGCACAAAGTCCTTGAGTTCAGGTTCCAGGGCTCCCAACAGGGCCTGAGCAAATGAGCACTCCCAGAAAACGTGGTAAGACGTTTCCTCATGGATGATGCAGAAGGGGCAGTGTCTGTATCTGCTCAGGTTCCTGGCATGCATAAATGTCCTGAGAGGCAGTCCCCCCTGGATAGCCATCCATGCCAGGTCTTTGTGCCTGTTGGTGAGGATGTTGGAAGAAACATTCCTCCAGACCACCTTGCAGGTGTCTGAAGGCAGGCCTGGAACCGACTCCAAAATGTCGCTGGCTCGGATGAGCTTGTAGATCGTCTTTGGCTTCCACAAGTCCGGCTTGACTCCCTGCAGCCCTTGCTCCCTGATGAACTTGAAGGTATCCAAGTAGAACCAAGGAGTGTCCCAGTTGTAGGGGATGGAACTATCCCAAGTGTCCCACCCCAGGGACCTCCAGAGAGGCAACAGGAAGAAGCGAGACATTGCGTTCCTGCCAGAGTCCGTAGTCCGTCTTGGCAAAGTTCTGCGGACGCAGTTGCAAGCAAAGAACACCCTCAGCTGGGTGGCGATGTCGGGCACGCCCTTACCGCCCTTGAGGGGTTCCTTGAACATGACTGCCCGCTTCACTCTGTCCATCTTGGAGCCCCAGATGAAGTGAAACACCGCCCTGGTGATGGCCTTGCAGGTGTTGACCCGGGGGGGCCAGGCCTGGGCGAGGTACTGCAACACAGGGAGAATCTCGCTGCGGAGTACCAGTGTCTTCCCTTCGATGGTGAGGTCTCTGAGGCTCCAGAGTCCAAACTTTTGGCGCATCTTGGCCAGTCTCTCCTCCCAAGACTTCAGGGCTGCGCCCTCGGCACCAAACCAAACTCCCAAAATCTTCATGAAGTCTGTCTTGATGCCAAAGGGCATGGATGCAGAAGAAGGCAGGAACCACTTCCCGAAGAGCATGACTTCCGACTTCCCGCAGTTGACCTTTGCCCCCGAAGCTTGGCCGAAGTCCTCGCAGGTCTGGACGAGCAGCTCGATGGAGCGCTGATTGGCACAGAACACCGTCACGTCGTCCATGTAGAGCGAGCACTTCACTTCCCGTCTGTCTGGTCCCGGTGCGGTGATTCCCCCGATCTCTGGATTCCGTCTGATGCATTCGGCGAAGAGCTCTATACAGCAAACAAAAAGCAGAGGTGAGAGAGGACAGCCTTGTCTGACCCCGGAGAGAACCGGGAAGGGGTCAGTCTTCCAGCCGTTCACCTGCACGGAACTACAGATGTCATTATACATGATGTCAACATATGAACAAAACATTTCCCCGAGACCAAACCTGCGCAGGGCTCTGCACATAAACCCATGGGAGACACGGTCAAAGGCCTTCTGATCGAGACTGACCAGGGCCGCGTGCACACGGCGGTCCTTGATGTATTGGACCGTGTCCCGGACAAGCGCTAGGCTGTCCGCAATCCTGCGGCCAGGAATGCCACAAGTCTGATCCGGGTTGATGATCTGTCCGATGACAGCCTTCAGTCTGTTCGCCATGACCTTGGCGAGGATCTTGTAGTCCACGTTCAGAAGAGAGATGGGACGCCAATTTTTCAAGTCACATCTCTCCCCCTTACGCTTGTACAGGATCGTGATCATCCCCTCCCTCAACGAAGGAGGCATCTTGCCCTCCACCACCATCTCCTCGTAAAGCTCGAGCAGGTCCGGGCCCACGAGATCCCACAGCGCTACATAGAGCTCCGCTGGGAGACCGTCGCAGCCCGGGGTCCTGCCTTGCCTAAAGGATTTAGCGGCAGAGTGCAGTTCCTCCAACGTCAAGGGGGCGTTGGTGGCCGACAAACCTGCAGGATCAATAGCGTTAGAGATACCTGAGAAGAACCTGTCGGCCGCTTCCGAGTTTGTTTCTTTGGGGGAGTAGAGGTCGGTGTAGTAGTCGCTGACCACTTCCATCACGGCCTCCTTCCCCTTCTGGAGTGTTCCGGTCTTGTCACGCAGCTCAGACAGGGGTGTGTGTCCTGAGTGGAGTTTCCTGAAAAAGAAAGAGTTGCACTTCTCACCTTTCTCGAGATGCTCCACCTTGGCACGGAAGACAATGTGCCTGGATTCTTCCTCAAAGTGCTTTTTCAAGCACTTCTTGGTGTCCTCCAGGTCTTGCCTCACGTCCCAGCCACAGTGATGAAGGTCCTGCAGGGACTGCAGCTGACGCTGCAGCCTCCTGAGTTCCTTCCTCCTGGCACACACTTGCTGGCGTCCCCTGGCCTGAAAGAAGCTGCGCAGCTTGACTTTCACGAACTCCCACCAGTCGCTTACCTTAGGAAAGAAAGACTTCTCCTCTCGCCAGGCACCGTAGGTTTCCCTGAGCTCCTCTAGCAGTTCCTCATCGTCCAGCAGGGTGCAATTCAGCTTCCAGGAGCCTGGGCCCGGGGCAAAGCCCTCTCCCAGATCGCCTTGAAAGTGAATGGCCCTGTGGTCAGAGAAAAAGCAGGGAACCATGGAGAACCCGCGGTGCCTGACTGCCCTGGAGGTGAGCACAAAGTCAATCCTGGAGCGCACAGATCCATCGGGGCGGCTCCATGAGTAATTCACGGAACCGCGCCCCACGGATCCCACTGCGTCTCGCAGGGAAGCCTCCGCAATCATCTCCCGGAGCAGCTTCGAGGTGGTGTCGAGTTTTGCGTACATGCTGGAGCTGCGCCCATCCTCCTCTATCGGACAGTTAAAATCACCGCCGATTACTACTGTTCTCGTTGTGGCGAGTTGCGTCCGCAGGGTTTGGAAAAGTTCCAGCCGCGCGTTCTTCTCCGGGGGGGCGTACACGTTGATGAGCCTAACGGGCTCCCCCGCCCACGAACCGTCTATGACCAGAAGGCGGCCACAGACGAGCTCATGGACGGAGTCAACAGTGAAACGTCCTCCCCTGATAAGAACCGCGACCCCTGCGGACTTGCAATCGCCACCCCCAGACCAGTAGGAGGGACCGTGGGTCCACTGGGAGGACAAATGAGTGTACCTCCTCAGAGGGGGAAGTGCACACTCCTGAAGCATGTACACATCACTCTGCTGAGTGGAAAGAAAGGTCAGCACAGTCTGCCTCCTAGACACATCCTTGATGCTCCTCACATTAATGGAAAAGATAGATATCTCAGCCATCATGGGAAAGAGATGAAGGGGTTAGTCGGCAGGGGCTGTGCTTACCTCCCCTGGGGAGGGGGGGCGACCTCTGTGACTTCTGCAGCCTGACAGGTGTCCTGGCCCAGACCAATCTGATTGAGGACCTCGTTGAGGACCTCATCGAAGTCGGTGGAGAGATCTGGGTCCAACTGGGTCAGAGCCATCTCTTCTTCCACCTCTTCTTCCTCTAGCGTGTCGAGGTCTTCCCCCACGGGGTCGGGACCTGCGACATTCTGGAGGACGGCAGGCCGCTTGGTGGCAGAGGAGGGGTCCTCCGCCGCTGGGCTAGCCTGCTCCTTCTTCCGCTTCCTGTATCCCGTCGCAGAGTTGCTGACAGGGGTGACAGGGGGAAGGGGCGGGAAGTCCTCCTGTGAGGACAGGTCAGGGGGGGGTGGAACTGGGCCCGGGGCAGGGGGCCCAGGGGCAGGGGGCCCAGGGGCAGGGGGACCAGGGGCAGGGGGCCCAGGGGCAGGGGACCCAGGGGCAGGGGGCCCAGGGGCAGGGGGCCCAGGGGCGAGGGGGGCCAGGGGTAGGGGCGGGGGGGCCAGGGGCAGGGGCAGGGGGACCTGGGGCAGGGGGGCCTGGGGCAGGGGGACCCGGGGCAGGGGGACCTGGGGCAGGGGGACCAGGGGCAGGGGGACCAGGGGCAGGGGCACCTGGGGCCTGGGGGGGGTTCCTCTTACCCGGGTCCTTTGGGGGCTTCTGTGGCGCTGGTTTGGTGGCCGGGCCCTTGCTCAGGGCCCCGGCGTACGTCCTGCTTCTTTCTGGGCAGTCTCTGTAGACGTGCTCTGACTGTCCACAGAGGTTGCAGGTTCTGGACCTTGGGCAATCCTTGGTCTCGTGACCTGCAGACCTACAGAACCTACAAGAAAGCACACTGCATTCCTTACCCTCGTGCCCCGGCTGGCCGCACCTGCGGCATGACTGGGGTAGGTCTGGGTAGTGTAGGAGTCCTGATGACGATCCCAGGGAGAAGCACTGTTGCAGGTGTTGGAGATCTCCAGCGGGACGATCTCTTAGTAGCCTGCAAAACACAGCCCACTTACCAGTCCAGAAGCCGTTGGTGTCTAGTATCCGGACTGGGTCCTTCAACACGACACAAAACCTTTGGAGGTAGGTGGCGATGTCTCTGCCGGGGACGTGAGGGTTCCTCATGGACACCGTGATCCTTCTTTCGTCCCTTTGAATGGGAGAGTTCGCAGTGAACTTTCGGAAGAGGGAGTCGGGTCCAGCGGTCTTCACTGCCTCCCAGTACCTTCTGCACACCTGTAGGGAGACAAATGTGACAAGGAACAAACCTTTCACAAAGGACTGCACCGACAGGGTCTCTGCCTTGCTGAATCCTTGTTCAAGGATCATTTTCTTGCCAAAGACTTCCGGGGTCATCTCCGGGATTCTGCCTTCCACCTCTTTCAGCCGCAGCACGACTGTCTGCTTCATCCAGGGCTCCAAGGGAGGGAGACCGTCTGCAGGGCCGGAACGGTCTGGGGTGGAGGTGGAGGCGGAGGGGGCTTCTCCCGGGGTCTTGGCGGGAGCGGCGTTCTGTGGCTTCTTCACGGTCTGTTTCTTCCCCATCTTGGCGCAGAGGAGTTCTCAGGAGGGCTTCCCAGAGATCTTGGTCGGGTTCCTTCTCCTTCTTCCTCGGCGGCTTCACTCTCGCTTGCTTAGCCTTTGAAAAGGCTATTGAGCGTCTACTGCCCGGAGGTAGTAACGCAGAGTGAACAAGGGGGGGAAGATCACAAACTCGTTCTGTGTGGGGGCTAAGCCTCAAACCCAATAGCACCAAGTAGGTGAAGCCGAATTTAATCGACGATCCTACAAGGCCGAGAAGAGGGTACCCCACACAGACCAAAAGGCTTGGATAGATACAAGTGTTTCTCAACGTCCTAGCTGGAAGCCG
>NW_028318680.1:2960000-2985000 GCF_062004578.1 Staurois parvus | reverse complement strand
TAAAGTCCAACAAGGAATAGTCTCTGAGCAGACTGAGGATCAGTCTGCGGCAGTCCTCAATGGACATCCTCTCCCGCTGGAGGGTGAGGCGCTTTCTGGCGCACCATAAAGCGTCCTTGAAACAGCACAGCACCCGCCAGGCGCCGTCAATGTCCTCCAAAGAAAAAGTTCCACAGAACAGTCCATTCAAAACCCCAAAGTGAGTGATGGCTGTCTGTGGCACAAAGTCCTTGAGTTCAGGTTCCAGGGCCCCCAACAGGGCCTGAGCAAATGAGCACTCCCAGAAAACGTGATAAGACGTTTCCTCATGGATGATGCAGAAGGGGCAGTGTCTGTATCTGCTCAGGTTCCTGGCATGCATAAATGTCCTGAGAGGCAGTCCCCCCTGGATAGCCATCCATGCCAGGTCTTTGTGCCTGTTGGTGAGGATGTTAGAAGAAACATTCCTCCAGACCACCTTGCAGGTGTCTGAAGGCAGGCCTGGAACCGACTCCAAAATGTCGCTGGCTCGGATGAGCTTGTAGATGGTCTTTGGCTTCCACAAGTCCGGCTTGACTCCCTGCAGCCCTTGCTCCCTGATGAACTTGAAGGTATCCAAGTAGAACCAAGGAGTGTCCCAGTTGTAGGGGATGGAACTATCCCATGTGTCCCACCCCAGGGACCTCCAGAGAGGCAACAGGAAGAAGCGAGACATTGCGTTCCCGCCAGAGTCCGTAGTCCGTCTTGGCAAAGTTCTGCGGACGCAGTTGCAAGCAAAGAACACCCTCAGCTGGGTGGCGATGTCGGGCACGCCCTTACCGCCCTTGAGGGGTTCCTTGAACATGACTGCCCGCTTCACTCTGTCCATCTTGGAGCCCCAGATGAAGTGAAACACCGCCCTGGTGATGGCCTTGCAGGTGTTGACCCGGGGGGGCCAGGCCTGGGCGAGGTACTGCAACACAGGGAGAATCTCGCTGCGGAGTACCAGTGTCTTCCCTTCGATGGTGAGGTCTCTGAGGCTCCAGAGTCCAAACTTTTGGCGCATCTTGGCCAGTCTCTCCTCCCAAGACTTCAGGGCTGCGCCCTCGGCACCAAACCAAACTCCCAAAATCTTCATGAAGTCTGTCTTGATGCCAAAGGGCATGGATGCAGAAGAAGGCAGGAACCACTTTCCGAAGAGCATGACTTCCGACTTCCCGCAGTTGACCTTTGCCCCCGAAGCTTGGCCGAAGTCCTCGCAGGTCTGGACGAGCAGGTCGATGGAGCGCTGGTTGGCACAGAACACCGTCACGTCGTCCATGTAGAGCGAGCACTTCACTTCCCGTCTGTCTGGTCCCGGTGCGGTGATTCCCCCGATCTCTGGATTCCGTCTGATGCATTCGGCGAAGAGCTCTATACAGCAAACAAAAAGCAGAGGTGAGAGAGGACAGCCTTGTCTGACCCCGGAGAGAACCGGGAAGGGGTCAGTCTTCCAGCCGTTCACCTGCACGGAACTACAGATGTCATTATACATGATGTCAACATATGAACAAAACATTTCCCCGAGACCAAACCTGCGCAGGGCTCTGCACATAAACCCATGGGAGACACGGTCAAAGGCCTTCTCCTGATCAAGACTGACCAGGGCCGCGTGCACACGGCGGTCCTTGATGTATTGGACCGTGTCCCGGACAAGCGCTAGGCTGTCCGCAATCCTGCGGCCAGGAATGCCACAAGTCTGATCCGGGTTGATGATCTGTCCGATGACAGCCTTCAGTCTGTTCGCCATGACCTTGGCGAGGATCTTGTAGTCCACGTTCAGAAGAGAGATGGGACGCCAATTTTTCAAGTCACATCTCTCCCCCTTACGCTTGTACAGGATCGTGATCATCCCCTCCCTCAACGAAGGAGGCATCTTGCCCTCCACCACCATCTCCTCGTACAGCTCGAGCAGGTCCGGGCCCACGAGATCCCACAGCGCTACATAAAGCTCCGCTGGGAGACCGTCGCAGCCCGGGGTCCTGCCTTGCCTAAAGGATTTAGCGGCAGAGTGCAGTTCCTCCAACGTCAAGGGGGCGTTGGTGGCCGACAAACCTGCAGGATCAATAGTGTTAGAGATACCTGACAAGAACCTGTCGGCCGCTTCCGAGTTCGTTTCTTTAGGAGAGTAGAGGTCGGAGTAGTAGTCGCTGACCACTTCCATCACGGCCTCCTTCCCCTTCTGGAGTGTTCCAGTCTTGTCACGCAGCTCCGACAGGGGTGTGTGTCCTGAGTGGAGTTTCCTGAAAAAGAAAGAGTTACACTTCTCACCTTTCTCGAGATGCTCCACTTTGGCACGGAAGACAATGTGCCTGGATTCTTCCTCAAAGTGCTTTTTCAAGCACTTCTTGGTGTCCTCCAGGTCTTGCCTCACGTCCCAGCCACAGTGGTGAAGGTCCTGCAGGGACTGCAGCTGACGCTGCAGCCTCCTGAATTCCTTCCTCCTGGCACACACTTGCTGGCGTCCCCTGGCCTGAAAGAAGCTGCGCAGCTTGACTTTCACGAACTCCCACCAGTCGCTGACCTTAGGAAAGAAAGACTTCTCCTCTCGCCAGGCACCGTAGATTTCCCTGAGCTCCGCTAGCAGTTCCTCATCGCCCAGCAGGGTGCAATTCAGCTTCCAGGAGCCTGGGCCCGGGGCAAAGCCCTCTCCCAGATCACCTTGAAAGTGAATGGCCCTGTGGTCAGAGAAAAAGCAGGGAACCATGGAGAACCCGCGGTGCCTGACTGCCCTGGAGGTGAGCACAAAGTCAATCCTGGAGCGCACGGATCCATCGGGGCGGCTCCATGAGTAGTTCACGGAACCGCGCCCCACGGATCCCACTGCATCTCGCAGGGAAGCCTCTGCAATCATCTCCCGGAGCAGCTTCGAGGTGACGTCGAGTTTTGCGTATATGCTGGAGCTGCGCCCATCCTCCTCTATCGGACAGTTAAAGTCACCGCCGATTACTACTGCTCTCGTTGTGGCGAGTTGCGTCCGCAGGGTTTGGAAAAGTTCCAGCCGCGCGTTCTTCTCCGGGGGGGCGTACACGTTGATGAGCCTAACGGGCTCCCCCGCCCACGAACCATCTATGACCAGAAGGCGGCCACAGACGAGCTCATGGACGGAGTCAACAGTGAAACGTCCTCCCCGGATGAGAACCGCAACCCCTGCAGACTTGCAATCGCCACCCCCAGACCAGTAGGAGGGACCATGGGTCCACTGGGAGGACAAATGAGTGTACCTCCTCAGAGGGGGAAGTGCGCACTCCTGAAGCATGTACACATCACTCTGCTGTGTGGAAAGAAAGGTCAGCACAGTCTGCCTCCTAGACACGTCCTTTATGCTCCTCACATTAATGGAAAAGATAGATATCTCAGCCATCATGGGAAAGAGATGAAGGGGTTAGTCGGCAGGGGCTGTGCTTACCTCCCCTGGGGAGGGGGGGCGACCTCTGTGACCTCTGCAGCCTGACAGGTGTCCTGGCCCAGACCAATCTGATTGAGGACCTCGTTGAGGACCTCATTGAAGTCGGTGGAGAGATCTGGTTCCGACTGGGTCAGAGCCATCTCTTCCTCCACCTCTTCTTCCTCCAGCGTGTCGAGGTCCTCCCCCACGGGGTCGGGGCCTGCGGCATTCTGGAGGACGGCAGGCCGCTTGGTGGCAGAGGAGATGTCCTCCGCCGCCGGGCTGGCCTGCTCCTTCTTCCGCTTCCTGTACCCCGCCGCAGAGTTGCTGACAGGGGTGACAGGGGGAAGGGGCGGGAAGTCCTCCTGGGAGGACAGGTCCGGGGGGGGTGGGACCGGGGCAGGGGCAGGGGGGCAAGGGGGGGTAGGGGCAGGGGGACCAGGGGCCGAGGGGCCGGAGGCCGGGACAGAGGGACCAGGGGCAGGGGCAGGGGGGGGAGGGGCAGGGGGGCCGGGGGCAGGGGGGCCAGGGGCAGGGGGGGCAGTGGCAGGGGGACCAGGGGGGGGGGGCCAGGGGCAGGGGCAGGGGGGCCAGGGGCGGGGGGGCCAGGGGCAGGGGCAGGGGGACCAGGGGCAGGGGGACCAGGGGCAGGGGTACCTGGGGTCTGGGGGGGGTTCCTCTTACCCGGGTCCTTTGGAGGCTTTTGTGGCGCTGGTTTGGTGGCCGGGCCCTTGCTCAGGGCCCCGGCGTACGTCCTGCTTCTTTCTGGGCAGTCTCTGTAGACGTGCTCGGACCGTCCACAGAGGTTGCAGGTTCTGGACCTTGGGCAATCCTTGGTCTCGTGACCTGCAGACCTACAGAACCTACAAGAAAGCACACTGCATTCCTTACCCTCGTGCCCCGGCTGGCCGCACCTGCGGCATGACTGGGGTAGGTCTGGGTAGTGTAGGAGTCCTGATGACGATCCCAGGGAGAAGCACTGTTGCAGGTGTTGGAGATCTCCAGCGGGACGATCTCTTAGTAGCCTGCAAAACACAGCCCACTTACCAGTCCAGAAGCCGTTGGTGTCTAGTATCCGGACTGGGTCCTTCAACACGACACAAAACCTTTGTAGGTAGGTGGCGATGTCTCTGCCGGGGACGTGAGGGTTCCTCATGGACACCGTGATCCTTCTTTCGTCCCTTTGAATGGGAGAGTTCGCAGTGAACTTTCGGAAGAGGGAGTCGGGTCCAGCGGTCTTCACTGCCTCCCAGTACCTTCTGCACACCTGTAGGGAGACAAATGTGACAAGGAACAAACCTTTCACAAAGGACTGCACCGACAGGGTCTCTGCCTTGCTGAATCCTTGTTCAAGGATCATTTTCTTGCCAAAGACTTCCGGGGTCATCTCCGGGATTCTGCCTTCCACCTCTTTCAGCCGCAGCACGACTGTCTGCTTCATCCAGGGCTCCAAGGGAGGGAGACCGTCTGCAGGGCCGGAACGGTCTGGGGTGGAGGTGGAGGCGGAGGGGGCTTCTCCCGGGGTCTTGGCGGGAGCGGCGTTCTGTGGCTTCTTCACGGTCTGTTTCTTCCCCATCTTGGCGCAGAGGAGTTCTCAGGAGGGCTTCCCAGAGATCTTGGTCGGGTTCCTTCTCCTTCTTCCTCGGCGGCTTCACTCTCGCTTGCTTAGCCTTTGAAAAGGCTATTGAGCGTCTACTGCCCGGAGGTAGTAACGCAGAGTGAACAAGGGGGGGAAGATCACAAACTCGTTCTGTGTGGGGGCTAAGCCTCAAACCCAATAGCACCAAGTAGGTGAAGCCGAATTTAATCGACGATCCTACAAGGCCGAGAAGAGGGTACCCCACACAGACCAAAAGGCTTGGATAGATACAAGTGTTTCTCAACGTCCTAGCTGGAAGCCGGGACACCCCTAAAGGCAAGGTCGATACTACACTTGATCTTAGCCAAAAGGCCGAGAAGCGATAACCTTCAGGACAGGTGTTTGCCTTTTTTTCCTTCTCTCCTGAATTCGGCTGATTTGGCAGTTCGACCGCAGCTGCTGTCACTTTCTGCCCTCTCTGGCCAAACAAGGGGAAGTCTGCCTCTGCTGACTGATCAGCATAATTTATTCGCCTTCGGTGCTAATGGCAAAGCAGCTGATGGAAAATCCTGAGCTTTCCGAGCAGCAAGCTCCATTTTCGGTCAAAGTCTTGTTTGGCTCCGTCTCGTTTGTCCTGAAGCTTTCCAAAGACTCTGTGCTCCGAAAGCAGATTGGAAGCTCATGCGCCACTCTCCCTAAAATGCCGGTAGGAAAAGGGCACGCGGTATATAACTGCTTCGGCCGCCGCTCCAGCTCTGTGCTCGCTTCGGCAGCACATATACTAAAATTGGAACGATACAGAGAAGATTAGCATGGCCCCTGCGCAAGGATGACACGCAAATTCGTGAAGCATTCCATATTTATTGCCGCTCTCATCTGGAAAGAAGTGGAGCCGCTCAGCCATTTACCCTTTGACGGTAAGGCCTGAAAAGCTTCATGCTGCCGCAGGGATCTGCTGGCATGACGTATCCTTATTTCAGGAGCCGAGCGGCAGTGTTCTTTGGCAACCTTCTTTTCTACACATCTCCGGCTTTTCTTTGACCTTCAGGACAGGTTTTTGATTGAAAAGATACTTTTATTGCAGAAGCATCAAAAACAACATGTTACGTGTAATCGGGGTACATCTCACCCTGTACTGCGACGCAGCGCACCACATAGCAATACAGTTCCAAACATACGATAAATACATTCAGGCAAATAAATACACTCGCTCAGCGGTATGATGCCTGACGTGATGTGCACAGAAGATGAATCCCCCGGATCACCACGTCATGCATGACGCCGCTTACCCCAAAAACTGTAGCATCCTAATACAATATACATTTCCTAGTCACTATGTCATGCACGAAAACGGTAACTGAAAAACACTATCAACAATAGGCATCGGGTGTGTGGGGGGGGGGGGAGGGGAGGGAAGGGGGGAAACACAGGCCCGAAGCTTTATTGAAGGGACAAAGACACGCAAGGGGGAGTAGGGGGAAGGGGGAAATCTTCAGACGTCCTCTTCCTCCTTAAAGTCCAACAAGGAATAGTCTCTGAGCAGACTGAGGATCAGTCTGCGGCAGTCCTCAATGGACATCCTCTCCCGCTGGTGGATGAGGCGCTTTCTGGCGCACCATAAAGCGTCCTTAAAACAGCACAGCACCCGCCAGGCGCCGTCAATGTCCTCCAAAGAAAAAGTTCCACAGAACAGTCCATTCAACACCCCAAAGTGAGTGATGGCTGTCTGTGGTACAAAGTCCTTGAGTTCAGGTTCCAGGGCCCCCAACAGGGCCTGAGCAGATGAGCACTCCCAGAAAACGTGGTAAGACGTTTCCTCATGGATGATGCAGAAGGGGCAGTGTCTGTATCTGCTCAGGTTCCTGGCATGCATAAATGTCCTGAGAGGCAGTCCCCCCTGGATAGCCATCCATGCCAGGTCTTTGTGCCTGTTGGTGAGGATGTTGGAAGAAACATTCCTCCAGACCACCTTGCAGGTGTCTGAAGGCAGGCCTGGAACCGACTCCAAAATGTCGCTGGCTCGGATGAGCTTGTAGATCGTCTTTGGCTTCCACAAGTCCGGCTTGACTCCCTGCAGCCCTTGCTCCCTGATGAACTTGAAGGTATCCAAGTAGAACCAAGGAGTGGTCCCCAGTTGTAGGGGATGGAACTATCCCAAGTGTCCCACCCCAGGGACCTCCAGAGAGGCAACAGGAAGAAGCGAGACATTGCGTTCCCGCCAGAGTCCATAGTCCGTCTTGGCAAAGTTCTGCGGACGCAGTTGCAAGCAAAGAACACCCTCAGCTGGGTGGCGATGTCGGGCACGCCCTTACCGCCCCTTGAGGGGTTCCTTGAACATGACTGCCCACTTCACTCTGTCCATCTTGGAGCCCCAGATGAAGTGAAACACCGCCCTGGTGATGGCCTTGCAGGTGTTGACCCGGGGGGGCCAGGCCTGGGCGAGGTACTGCAACACAGGGAGAATCTCGCTGCGGAGTACCAGTGTCTTCCCTTCGATGGTGAGGTCTCTGAGGCTCCAGAGTCCAAACTTTTGGCGCATCTTGGCCAGTCTCTCCTCCCAAGACTTCAGGGCTGCGCCCTCGGCACCAAACCAAACTCCCAGAATCTTCATGAAGTCTGTCTTGATGCCAAAGGGCATGGATGCAGAAGAAGGCAGGAACCACTTTCCGAAGAGCATGACTTCCGACTTCCCGCAGTTGACCTTTGCCCCCGAAGCTTGGCCGAAGTCCTCGCAGGTCTGGACGAGCAGGTCGATGGAGCGCTGGTTGGCACAGAACACCGTCACGTCGTCCATGTAGAGCGAGCACTTCACTTCCCGTCTGTCTGGTCCCGGTGCGGTGATTCCCCCGATCTCTGGATTCCGTCTGATGCATTCGGCGAAGAGCTCTATACAGCAAACAAAAAGCAGAGGTGAGAGAGGACAGCCTTGTCTGACCCCGGAGAGAACCGGGAAGGGGTCAGTCTTCCAGCCGTTCACCTGCACGGAACTACAGATGTCATTATACATGATGTCAACATATGAACAAAACATTTCCCCAAGACCAAACCTGCGCAGGGCTCTGCACATAAACCCATGGGAGACACGGTCAAAGGCCTTCTCCTGATCAAGACTGACCAGGGCC
The DNA here is from genome assembly GCF_062004578.1 of Staurois parvus. Taxonomy (NCBI): domain Eukaryota; kingdom Metazoa; phylum Chordata; class Amphibia; order Anura; family Ranidae; genus Staurois; species Staurois parvus. The sequence continues at coordinate 2,976,914 of NW_028318680.1, read as the reverse complement.
GCGTGCACATGGCGGTCCTTGATGTATTGGACCGTGTCCCGGACAAGCGCTAGGCTGTCCGCAATCCTGCGGCCAGGAATGCCACAAGTCTGATCCGGGTTGATGATCTGTCCGATGACAGCCTTCAGTCTGTTCGCCATGACCTTGGCGAGGATCTTGTAGTCCACGTTCAGAAGAGAGATGGGACGCCAATTTTTCAAGTCACATCTCTCCCCCTTACGCTTGTACAGGATCGTGATCATCCCCTCCCTCAACGAAGGAGGCATCTTGCCCTCCACCACCATCTCCTCGTACAGCTCGAGCAGGTCCGGGCCCACGAGATCCCACAGCGCTACATAGAGCTCCGCTGGGAGACCGTCGCAGCCCGGGGTCCTGCCTTGCCTAAAGGATTTAGCGGCAGAGTGCAGCTCCTCCAACGTCAAGGGGGCGTTGGTGGCCGACAAACCTGCAGGATCAATAGTGTTAGAGATACCTGACAAGAACCTGTCGGCCGCTTCCGATTTTGTTTCTTTGGGGGAGTAGAGGTCGGAGTAGTAGTCGCTGACCACTTCCATCACGGCCTCCTTCCCCTTCTGGAGTGTTCCAGTCTTGTCACGCAGCTCCGACAGGGGTGTGTGTCCTGAGTGGAGTTTCCTGAAAAAGAAAGAGTTACACTTCTCACCTTTCTCGAGATGCTCCACCTTGGCACGGAAGACAATGTGCCTGGATTCTTCCTCAAAGTGCTTTTTCAAGCACTTCTTGGTGTCCTCCAGGTCTTGCCTCACGTCCCAGCCACAGTGATGAAGGTCCTGCAGGGACTGCAGCTGACGCTGCAGCCTCCTGAGTTCCTTCCTCCTGGCACACACTTGCTGGCGTCCCCTGGCCTGAAAGAAGCTGCGCAGCTTGACTTTCACGAACTCCCACCAGTCGCTGACCTTAGGAAAGAAAGACTTCTCCTCTCGCCAGGCACCGTAGATTTCCCTGAGCTCCGCTAGCAGTTCCTCATCGCCCAGCAGGGTGCAATTCAGCTTCCAGGAGCCTGGGCCCGGGGCAAAGCCCTCTCCCAGATCACCTTGAAAGTGAATGGCCCTGTGGTCAGAGAAAAAGCAGGGAACCATGGAGAACCCGCGGTGCCTGACTGCCCTGGAGGTGAGCACAAAGTCAATCCTGGAGCGCACAGATCCATCGGGGCGGCTCCATGAGTAGTTCACGGAACCGCGCCCCACGGATCCCACTGCGTCTCGCAGGGAGGCCTCTGCAATCATCTCCCGGAGCAGCTTCGAGGTGGCGTCGAGTTTTGCGTACATGCTGGAGCTGCGCCCATCCTCCTCTATCGGACAGTTAAAATCACCGCCGATTACTACTGTTCTCGTTGTGGCGAGTTGCGTCCGCAGGGTTTGGAAAAGTTCCAGCCGCGCGTTCTTCTCCGGGGGAGCGTACACGTTGATGAGCCTAACGGGCTCCCCCGCCCACGAACCATCTATGACCAGAAGGCGGCCACAGACGAGCTCATGGACGGAGTCAACAGTGAAACGTCTTCCCCTGATAAGAACCGCAACCCCTGCGGACTTGCAATCGCCACCCCCAGACCAGTAGGAGGGACCATGGGTCCACTGGGAGGACAAATGAGTGTACCTCCTCAGAGGGGGAAGTGCGCACTCCTGAAGCATGTACACATCACTCTGCTGTGTGGAAAGAAAGGTCAGCACAGTCTGCCTCCTAGACACGTCCTTTATGCTCCTCACATTAATGGAAAAGATAGATATCTCAGCCATCATGGGAAAGAGATGAAGGGGTTAGTCGGCAGGGGCTGTGCTTACCTCCCCTGGGGAGGGGGGCGACCTCTGTGACCTCTGCAGCCTGACAGGTGTCCTGGCCCAGACCAATCTGATTAAGGACCTCGTTGAGGACCTCATTGAAGTCGGTGGAGAGATCTGGCTCCGACTGGGTCAGAGCCATCTCTTCCTCCACCTCTTCTTCCTCCAGCGTGTCGAGGTCCTCCCCCACGGGGTCGGGGCCTGCGGCATTCTGGAGGACGGCAGGCCGCTTGGTGGCAGAGGAGGTGTCCTCCGCCGCTGGGCTGGCCTGCTCCTTCTTCCGCTTCCTGTACCCCGCCGCAGAGTTGCTGACAGGGGTGACAGGGGGAAGGGGCGGGAAGTCCTCCTGGGAGGACAGGTCCGGGGGGGGGTGGGACCGGGGCAGGGGCAGGGGGGCAAGGGGGGGTAGGGGCAGGGGGACCAGGGGCCGAGGGGCCGGGGGCCGGGACAGAGGGACCAGGGGCAGGGGCAGGGGGGCCAGGGGCAGGGGGACCAGGGGCAGGGGGGCCAGGGGCAGGGGGACCAGGGGCAGGGGGACCAGGGGCAGGGGGACCAGGGGCAGGGGCAGGGGGGCCGGGGGCGGGGGGGCCAGGGGCAGGGGCAGGGGGACCAGGGGCAGGGGGACCAGGGGCAGGGGTACCTGGGGCCTGGGGGGGGTTCCTCTTACCCGGGTCCTTTGGAGGCTTTTGTGGCGCTGGTTTGGTGGCCGGGCCCTTGCTCAGGGCCCCGGCGTACGTCCTGCTTCTTTCTGGGCAGTCTCTGTAGACGTGCTCGGACCGTCCACAGAGGTTGCAGGTTCTGGACCTTGGGCAATCCTTGGTCTCGTGACCTGCAGACCTACAGAACCTACAAGAAAGCACACTGCATTCCTTACCCTCGTGCCCCGGCTGGCCGCACTTGCGGCATGACTGGGGTAGGTCTGGGTAGTGTAGGAGTCCTGATGACGATCCCAGGGAGAAGCATTGTTGCAGGTGTTGGAGATCTCCAGCGGGACGATCTCTTAGTAGCCTGCAAAACACAGCCCACTTACCAGTCCAGAAGCCGTTGGTGTCTAGTATCCGGACTGGGTCCTTCAACACGACACAAAACCTTTGGAGGTAGGTGGCTATGTCTCTGCCGGGGACGTGAGGGTTCCTCATAGACACCGTGATCCTTCTTTCGTCCCTTTGAATGGGAGAGTTCGCAGCGAACTTTCGGAAGAGGGAGTCGGGTCCAGCGGTCTTCACTGCCTCCCAGTACCTTCTGCACACCTGTAGGGAGACAAATGTGACAAGGAACAAACCTTTCACGAATGACTGCACCGACAGGGTCTCTGCTTTGCTAAATCCTTGTTCAAGGATCATTTTCTTGCCAAAGAATTCCGGGGTCATCTCCGGGATTCTGCCGTCCACCTCTTTCAGCCGCAGCACGACTGTCTGCTTCATCCAGGGCTCCAAGGGAGGGAGACCGTCTGCAGGGCCGGAGCGGTCTGGGGTGGAGGTGGAGGCGGAGGGGGCTTCTCCCGGGGTCTTGGCGGTGGTGGCGTTCTGTGGCTTCTTCACGGTCTGTTTCTTCCCCATCTTGGCGCAGAGGAGTTCTCAGGAGGGCTTCCCAGAGATCTTGGTCGGGTTCCTTCTCCTTCTTCTTCCTCGGCGGCTTCACTCTCGCTTGCTTAGCCTTTGAAAAGGCTATTGAGCGTCTACTGCCCGGAGGTAGTAACGCAGAGTGAACAAGGGGGGGGGGAAGATCACAAACTCGTTCTGTGTGGGGGCTAAGCCTCAAACCCAATAGCAGCAAGTAGGTGAAGCCGAATTTAATCGACGATCCTACAAGGCCGAGAAGAGGGTACCCCACACAGACCAAATGGCTTGGATAGATGCAAGTGTTTCTCAACGTCCTAGCTGGAAGCCGGGGCACCCCTAAAGGCAAGGTCGATACTACACTTGATCTTAGCCAAAAGGCCGAGAAGCGATAACCTTCAGGACAGGTGTTTGCCTTTTTTTCCTTCTCTCCTGAATTCGGCTGATTTGGCAGTTCGACCGCAGCTGCTGTCACTTTCTGCCCTCTCTGGCCAAACAAGGGGAAGTCTGCCTCTGCTGACTGATCAGCATAATTTATTCGCCTTCGGTGCTAATGGCAAAGCAGCTGATGGAAAATCCTGAGCTTTCCGAGCAGCAAGCTCCATTTTCGGTCAAAGTCTTGTTTGGCTCCGTCTCGTTTGTCCTGAAGCTTTCCAAAGACTCTGTGCTCCGAAAGCAGATTGGAAGCTCATTCGCCACTCTCCCTAAGATGCCGGTAGGAAAAGGGCGCGCGGTATATAACTGCTTCGGCCGCCGCTCCAGCTCTGTGCTCGCTTCGGCAGCACATATACTAAAATTGGAACGATACAGAGAAGATTAGCATGGCCCCTGCGCAAGGATGACACGCAAATTCGTGAAGCGTTCCATATTTATTGCCGCTCTCATCTGGAAAGAAGTGGAGCCACTCAGCCATTTACCCTTTGACGGTAAGGCCTGAAAAGCTTCATGCTGCCGCAGGGATCTGCTGGCATGACGTATCCTTATTTCAGGAGCCGAGCGGCAGTGTTCTTTGGCAACCTTCTTTTCTACACATCTCCGGCTTTTCTTTGACCTTCAGGACAGGTACTTTTATTGCAGAAGCATCAAAAACAACATGTTACGTGTAATCGGGGTACATCTCACCCTGTACTGCGACGCAGCGCACCACATAGCAATACAGTTCCAAACATACGATAAATACATTCAGGCAAATAAATACATTCGCTCAGCGGTATGATGCCTGACGTGATGTGCACAGAGGATGAATCCCCCGGATCACCACGTCATGCATGACGCCGCTTACCCCAAAAACTGTAGCATCCTAATACAATATACATTTCCTAGTCACTATGTCATGCACGAAAGCGATAACTGAAAAACACTATCAACAATAGGCATCGGGTGTGTGGGGGGGGGGGGGGGAGGGGAGGGGGAAACACAGGCCCGAAGCTTTATTGAAGGGACAAAGACACGCAAGGGGGAGTAGGGGGAAGGGGGAAATCTTCAGACGTCCTCTTCCTCCTTAAAGTCCAACAAGGAATAGTCTCTGAGCAGACTGAGGATCAGTCTGCGGCAGTCCTCAATGGACATCCTCTCCCGCTGGTGGATGAGGCGCTTTCTGGCGCACCATAAAGCGTCCTTAAAACAGCACAGCACCCGCCAGGCGCCGTCAATGTCCTCCAAAGAAAAAGTTCCACAGAATAGTCCATTCAACACCCCAAAGTGAGTGATGGCTGTCTGTGGCACAAAGTCCTTGAGTTCAGGTTCCAGGGCTCCCAACAGGGCCTGAGCAAATGAGCACTCCCAGAAAACGTGGTAAGACGTTTCCTCATGGATGATGCAGAAGGGGCAGTGTCTGTATCTGCTCAGGTTCCTGGCATGCATAAATGTCCTGAGAGGCAGTCCCCCCTGGATAGCCATCCATGCCAGGTCTTTGTGCCTGTTGGTGAGGATGTTGGAAGAAACATTCCTCCAGACCACCTTGCAGGTGTCTGAAGGCAGGCCTGGAACCGACTCCAAAATGTCGCTGGCTCGGATGAGCTTGTAGATCGTCTTTGGCTTCCACAAGTCCGGCTTGACTCCCTGCAGCCCTTGCTCCCTGATGAACTTGAAGGTATCCAAGTAGAACCAAGGAGTGTCCCAGTTGTAGGGGATGGAACTATCCCAAGTGGCCCACCCCAGGGACCTCCAGAGAGGCAACAGGAAGAAGCGAGACATTGCGTTCCTGCCAGAGTCCGTAGTCCGTCTTGGCAAAGTTCTGCGGACGCAGTTGCAAGCAAAGAACACCCTCAGCTGGGTGGCGATGTCGGGCACGCCCTTACCGCCCTTGAGGGGTTCCTTGAACATGACTGCCCGCTTCACTCTGTCCATCTTGGAGCCCCAGATGAAGTGAAACACCGCCCTGGTGATGGCCTTGCAGGTGTTGACCCGGGGGGGCCAGGCCTGGGCGAGGTACTGCAACACAGGGAGAATCTCGCTGCGGAGTACCAGTGTCTTCCCTTCGATGGTGAGGTCTCTGAGGCTCCAGAGTCCAAACTTTTGGCGCATCTTGGCCAGTCTCTCCTCCCAAGACTTCAGGGCTGCGCCCTCGGCACCAAACCAAACTCCCAAAATCTTCATGAAGTCTGTCTTGATGCCAAAGGGCATGGATGCAGAAGAAGGCAGGAACCACTTCCCGAAGAGCATGACTTCCGACTTCCCGCAGTTGACCTTTGCCCCCGAAGCTTGGCCGAAGTCCTCGCAGGTCTGGACGAGCAGCTCGATGGAGCGCTGATTGGCACAGAACACCGTCACGTCGTCCATGTAGAGCGAGCACTTCACTTCCCGTCTGTCTGGTCCCGGTGCGGTGATTCCCCCGATCTCTGGATTCCGTCTGATGCATTCGGCGAAGAGCTCTATACAGCAAACAAAAAGCAGAGGTGAGAGAGGACAGCCTTGTCTGACCCCGGAGAGAACCGGGAAGGGGTCAGTCTTCCAGCCGTTCACCTGCACGGAACTACAGATGTCATTATACATGATGTCAACATATGAACAAAACATTTCCCCGAGACCAAACCTGCGCAGGGCTCTGCACATAAACCCATGGGAGACACGGTCAAAGGCCTTCTCCTGATCGAGACTGACCAGGGCCGCGTGCACACGGCGGTCCTTGATGTATTGGACCGTGTCCCGGACAAGCGCTAGGCTGTCCGCAATCCTGCGGCCAGGAATGCCACAAGTCTGATCCGGGTTGATGATCTGTCCGATGACAGCCTTCAGTCTGTTCGCCATGACCTTGGCGAGGATCTTGTAGTCCACGTTCAGAAGAGAGATGGGACGCCAATTTTTCAAGTCACATCTCTCCCCCTTACGCTTGTACAGGATCGTGATCATCCCCTCCCTCAACGAAGGAGGCATCTTGCCCTCCACCACCATCTCCTCGTAAAGCTCGAGCAGGTCCGGGCCCACGAGATCCCACAGCGCTACATAGAGCTCCGCTGGGAGACCGTCGCAGCCCGGGGTCCTGCCTTGCCTAAAGGATTTAGCGGCAGAGTGCAGCTCCTCCAACGTCAAGGGGGCGTTGGTGGCCGACAAACCTGCAGGATCAATAGTGTTAGAGATACCTGACAAGAACCTGTCGGCCGCTTCCGAGTTTGTTTCTTTAGGGGAGTAGAGGTCGGAGTAGTAGTCGCTGACCACTTCCATCACGGCCTCCTTCCCCTTCTGGAGTGTTCCAGTCTTGTCACGCAGCTCCGACAGGGGTGTGTGTCCTGAGTGGAGTTTCCTGAAAAAGAAAGAGTTACACTTCTCACCTTTCTCGAGATGCTCCACTTTGGCACGGAAGACAATGTGCCTGGATTCTTCCTCAAAGTGCTTTTTCAAGCACTTCTTGGTGTCCTCCAGGTCTTGCCTCACGTCCCAGCCACAGTGGTGAAGGTCCTGCAGGGACTGCAGCTGACGCTGCAGCCTCCTGAGTTCCTTCCTCCTGGCACACACTTGCTGGCGTCCCCTGGCCTGAAAGAAGCTGCGCAGCTTGACTTTCACGAACTCCCACCAGTCGCTGACCTTAGGAAAGAAAGACTTCTCCTCTCGCCAGGCACTGTAGATTTCCCTGAGCTCCGCTAGCAGTTCCTCATCGCCCAGCAGGGTGCAATTCAGCTTCCAGGAGCCTGGGCCCGGGGCAAAGCCCTCTCCCAGATCACCTTGAAAGTGAATGGCCCTGTGATCAGAGAAAAAGCAGGGAACCATGGAGAACCCGCGGTGCCTGACTGCCCTGGAGCTGAGCACAAAGTCAATCCTGGAGCGCACGGATCCATCGGGGCGGCTCCATGAGTAGTTCACGGAACCGCGCCCCACGGATCCCACTGCGTCTCGCAGGGAAGCCTCTGCAATCATCTCCCGGAGCAGCTTCGAGGTGGCGTCGAGTTTTGCGTACATGCTGGAGCTGCGCCCATCCTCCTCTATCGGACAGTTAAAATCACCGCCGATTACTACTGTTCTCGTTGTGGCGAGTTGCGTCCGCAGGGTTTGGAAAAGTTCCAGCCGCGCGTTCTTCTCCGGGGGAGCGTACACGTTGATGAGCCTAACGGGCTCCCCCGCCCACGAACCATCTATGACCAGAAGGCGGCCACAGACGAGCTCATGGACGGAGTCAACAGTGAAACGTCTTCCCCTGATAAGAACCGCAACCCCTGCGGACTTGCAATCGCCACCCCCAGACCAGTAGGAGGGACCGTGGGTCCACTGGGAGGACAAATGAGTGTACCTCCTCAGAGGGGGAAGTGCGCACTCCTGAAGCATGTACACATCACTCTGCTGAGTGGAAAGAAAGGTCAGCACAGTCTGCCTCCTAGACACATCCTTGATGCTCCTCACATTAATGGAAAAGATAGATATCTCAGCCATCATGGGAAAGAGATGAAGGGGTTAGTCGGCAGGGGCTGTGCTTACCTCCCCTGGGGAGGGGGGGCGACCTCTGTGACTTCTGCGGCCTGACAGGTGTCCTGGCCCAGACCAATCTGATTGAGGACCTCGTTGAGGACCTCATCGAAGTCGGTGGAGAGATCTGGGTCCAACTGGGTCAGAGCCATCTCTTCTTCCACCTCTTCTTCCTCTAGCGTGTCGAGGTCTTCCCCCACGGGGTCGGGACCTGCGACATTCTGGAGGACGGCAGGCCGCTTGGTGGCAGAGGAGGGGTCCTCCGCCGCTGGGCTAGCCTGCTCCTTCTTCCGCTTCCTGTATCCCGTCGCAGAGTTGCTGACAGGGGTGACAGGGGGAAGGGGCGGGAAGTCCTCCTGTGAGGACAGGTCAAGGGGGGGGTGGAACTGGGCCCGGGGCAGGGGGCCCAGGGGCAGGGGGACCAGGGGCAGGGGGCCCAGGGGCAGGGGGACCAGGGGCAGGGGGCCCAGGGGCAGGGGGCCCAGGGGCGAGGGGACCAGGGGGACCTGGGGCAGGGGGGCCAGGGGTAGGGGCGGGGGGGCCAGGGGCAGGGGCAGGGGGACCTGGGGCAGGGGGGCCTGGGGCAGGGGGACCCGGGGCAGGGGGACCTGGGGCAGGGGGACCAGGGGCAGGGGGACCAGGGGCAGGGGCACCTGGGGCCTGGGGGGGGTTCCTCTTACCCGGGTCCTTTGGGGGCTTCTGTGGCGCTGGTTTGGTGGCCGGGCCCTTGCTCAGGGCCCCGGCGTACGTCCTGCTTCTTTCTGGGCAGTCTCTGTAGACGTGCTCTGACTGTCCACAGAGGTTGCAGGTTCTGGACCTTGGGCAATCCTTGGTCTCGTGACCTGCAGACCTACAGAACCTACAAGAAAGCACACTGCATTCCTTACCCTCGTGCCCCGGCTGGCCGCACCTGCGGCATGACTGGGGTAGGTCTGGGTAGTGTAGGAGTCCTGATGACGATCCCAGGGAGAAGCACTGTTGCAGGTGTTGGAGATCTCCAGCGGGACGATCTCTTAGTAGCCTGCAAAACACAGCCCACTTACCAGTCCAGAAGCCGTTGGTGTCTAGTATCCGGACTGGGTCCTTCAACACGACACAAAACCTTTGTAGGTAGGTGGCGATGTCTCTGCCGGGGACGTGAGGGTTCCTCATGGACACCGTGATCCTTCTTTCGTCCCTTTGAATGGGAGAGTTCGCAGTGAACTTTCGGAAGAGGGAGTCGGGTCCAGCGGTCTTCACTGCCTCCCAGTACCTTCTGCACACCTGTAGGGAGACAAATGTGACAAGGAACAAACCTTTCACAAAGGACTGCACCGACAGGGTCTCTGCCTTGCTGAATCCTTGTTCAAGGATCATTTTCTTGCCAAAGACTTCCGGGGTCATCTCCGGGATTCTGCCTTCCACCTCTTTCAGCCGCAGCACGACTGTCTGCTTCATCCAGGGCTCCAAGGGAGGGAGACCGTCTGCAGGGCCGGAACGGTCTGGGGTGGAGGTGGAGGCGGAGGGGGCTTCTCCCGGGGTCTTGGCGGGAGCGGCGTTCTGTGGCTTCTTCACGGTCTGTTTCTTCCCCATCTTGGCGCAGAGGAGTTCTCAGGAGGGCTTCCCAGAGATCTTGGTCGGGTTCCTTCTCCTTCTTCCTCGGCGGCTTCACTCTCGCTTGCTTAGCCTTTGAAAAGGCTATTGAGCGTCTACTGCCCGGAGGTAGTAACGCAGAGTGAACAAGGGGGGGAAGATCACAAACTCGTTCTGTGTGGGGGCTAAGCCTCAAACCCAATAGCAGCAAGTAGGTGAAGCCGAATTTAATCGACGATCCTACAAGGCCGAGAAGAGGGTACCCCACACAGACCAAAAGGCTTGGATAGATACAAGTGTTTCTCAACGTCCTAGCTGGAAGCCGGGACACCCCTAAAGGCAAGGTCGATACTACACTTGATCTTAGCCAAAAGGCCGAGAAGCGATAACCTTCAGGACAGGTGTTTGCCTTTTTTTCCTTCTCTCCTGAATTCGGCTGATTTGGCAGTTCGACCGCAGCTGCTGTCACTTTCTGCCCTCTCTGGCCAAACAAGGGGAAGTCTGCCTCTGCTGACTGATCAGCATAATTTATTCGCCTTCGGTGCTAATGGCAAAGCAGCTGATGGAAAATCCTGAGCTTTCCGAGCAGCAAGCTCCATTTTCGGTCAAAGTCTTGTTTGGCTCCGTCTCGTTTGTCCTGAAGCTTTCCAAAGACTCTGTGCTCCGAAAGCAGATTGGAAGCTCATGCGCCACTCTCCCTAAAATGCCGGTAGGAAAAGGGCACGCGGTATATAACTGCTTCGGCCGCCGCTCCAGCTCTGTGCTCGCTTCGGCAGCACATATACTAAAATTGGAACGATACAGAGAAGATTAGCATGGCCCCTGCGCAAGGATGACACGCAAATTCGTGAAGCATTCCATATTTATTGCCGCTCTCATCTGGAAAGAAGTGGAGCCGCTCAGCCATTTACCCTTTGACGGTAAGGCCTGAAAAGCTTCATGCTGCCGCAGGGATCTGCTGGCATGACGTATCCTTATTTCAGGAGCCGAGCGGCAGTGTTCTTTGGCAACCTTCTTTTCTACACATCTCCGGCTTTTCTTTGACCTTCAGGACAGGTTTTTGATTGAAAAGATACTTTTATTGCAGAAGCATCAAAAACAACATGTTACGTGTAATCGGGGTACATCTCACCCTGTACTGCGACGCAGCGCACCACATAGCAATACAGTTCCAAACATACGATAAATACATTCAGGCAAATAAATACACTCGCTCAGCGGTATGATGCCTGACGTGATGTGCACAGAAGATGAATCCCCCGGATCACCACGTCATGCATGACGCCGCTTACCCCAAAAACTGTAGCATCCTAATACAATATACATTTCCTAGTCACTATGTCATGCACGAAAACGGTAACTGAAAAACACTATCAACAATAGGCATCGGGTGTGTGGGGGGGGGGGGGAGGGGAGGGAAGGGGGGAAACACAGGCCCGAAGCTTTATTGAAGGGACAAAGACACGCAAGGGGGAGTAGGGGGAAGGGGGAAATCTTCAGACGTCCTCTTCCTCCTTAAAGTCCAACAAGGAATAGTCTCTGAGCAGACTGAGGATCAGTCTGCGGCAGTCCTCAATGGACATCCTCTCCCGCTGGTGGATGAGGCGCTTTCTGGCGCACCATAAAGCGTCCTTAAAACAGCACAGCACCCGCCAGGCGCCGTCAATGTCCTCCAAAGAAAAAGTTCCACAGAACAGTCCATTCAACACCCCAAAGTGAGTGATGGCTGTCTGTGGTACAAAGTCCTTGAGTTCAGGTTCCAGGGCCCCCAACAGGGCCTGAGCAGATGAGCACTCCCAGAAAACGTGGTAAGACGTTTCCTCATGGATGATGCAGAAGGGGCAGTGTCTGTATCTGCTCAGGTTCCTGGCATGCATAAATGTCCTGAGAGGCAGTCCCCCCTGGATAGCCATCCATGCCAGGTCTTTGTGCCTGTTGGTGAGGATGTTGGAAGAAACATTCCTCCAGACCACCTTGCAGGTGTCTGAAGGCAGGCCTGGAACCGACTCCAAAATGTCGCTGGCTCGGATGAGCTTGTAGATCGTCTTTGGCTTCCACAAGTCCGGCTTGACTCCCTGCAGCCCTTGCTCCCTGATGAACTTGAAGGTATCCAAGTAGAACCAAGGAGTGTCCCAGTTGTAGGGGATGGAACTATCCCAAGTGTCCCACCCCAGGGACCTCCAGAGAGGCAACAGGAAGAAGCGAGACATTGCGTTCCCGCCAGAGTCCATAGTCCGTCTTGGCAAAGTTCTGCGGACGCAGTTGCAAGCAAAGAACACCCTCAGCTGGGTGGCGATGTCGGGCACGCCCTTACCGCCCTTGAGGGGTTCCTTGAACATGACTGCCCGCTTCACTCTGTCCATCTTGGAGCCCCAGATGAAGTGAAACACCGCCCTGGTGATGGCCTTGCAGGTGTTGACCCGGGGGGGCCAGGCCTGGGCGAGGTACTGCAACACAGGGAGAATCTCGCTGCGGAGTACCAGTGTCTTCCCTTCGATGGTGAGGTCTCTGAGGCTCCAGAGTCCAAACTTTTGGCGCATCTTGGCCAGTCTCTCCTCCCAAGACTTCAGGGCTGCGCCCTCGGCACCAAACCAAACTCCCAGAATCTTCATGAAGTCTGTCTTGATGCCAAAGGGCATGGATGCAGAAGAAGGCAGGAACCACTTTCCGAAGAGCATGACTTCCGACTTCCCGCAGTTGACCTTTGCCCCCGAAGCTTGGCCGAAGTCCTCGCAGGTCTGGACGAGCAGGTCGATGGAGCGCTGGTTGGCACAGAACACCGTCACGTCGTCCATGTAGAGCGAGCACTTCACTTCCCGTCTGTCTGGTCCCGGTGCGGTGATTCCCCCGATCTCTGGATTCCGTCTGATGCATTCGGCGAAGAGCTCTATACAGCAAACAAAAAGCAGAGGTGAGAGAGGACAGCCTTGTCTGACCCCGGAGAGAACCGGGAAGGGGTCAGTCTTCCAGCCGTTCACCTGCACGGAACTACAGATGTCATTATACATGATGTCAACATATGAACAAAACATTTCCCCAAGACCAAACCTGCGCAGGGCTCTGCACATAAACCCATGGGAGACACGGTCAAAGGCCTTCTCCTGATCAAGACTGACCAGGGCCGCGTGCACATGGCGGTCCTTGATGTATTGGACCGTGTCCCGGACAAGCGCTAGGCTGTCCGCAATCCTGCGGCCAGGAATGCCACAAGTCTGATCCGGGTTGATGATCTGTCCGATGACAGCCTTCAGTCTGTTCGCCATGACCTTGGCGAGGATCTTGTAGTCCACGTTCAGAAGAGAGATGGGACGCCAATTTTTCAAGTCACATCTCTCCCCCTTACGCTTGTACAGGATCGTGATCATCCCCTCCCTCAACGAAGGAGGCATCTTGCCCTCCACCACCATCTCCTCGTACAGCTCGAGCAGGTCCGGGCCCACGAGATCCCACAGCGCTACATAGAGCTCCGCTGGGAGACCGTCGCAGCCCGGGGTCCTGCCTTGCCTAAAGGATTTAGCGGCAGAGTGCAGCTCCTCCAACGTCAAGGGGGCGTTGGTGGCCGACAAACCTGCAGGATCAATAGTGTTAGAGATACCTGACAAGAACCTGTCGGCCGCTTCCGATTTTGTTTCTTTGGGGGAGTAGAGGTCGGAGTAGTAGTCGCTGACCACTTCCATCACGGCCTCCTTCCCCTTCTGGAGTGTTCCAGTCTTGTCACGCAGCTCCGACAGGGGTGTGTGTCCTGAGTGGAGTTTCCTGAAAAAGAAAGAGTTACACTTCTCACCTTTCTCGAGATGCTCCACCTTGGCACGGAAGACAATGTGCCTGGATTCTTCCTCAAAGTGCTTTTTCAAGCACTTCTTGGTGTCCTCCAGGTCTTGCCTCACGTCCCAGCCACAGTGATGAAGGTCCTGCAGGGACTGCAGCTGACGCTGCAGCCTCCTGAGTTCCTTCCTCCTGGCACACACTTGCTGGCGTCCCCTGGCCTGAAAGAAGCTGCGCAGCTTGACTTTCACGAACTCCCACCAGTCGCTGACCTTAGGAAAGAAAGACTTCTCCTCTCGCCAGGCACCGTAGATTTCCCTGAGCTCCGCTAGCAGTTCCTCATCGCCCAGCAGGGTGCAATTCAGCTTCCAGGAGCCTGGGCCCGGGGCAAAGCCCTCTCCCAGATCACCTTGAAAGTGAATGGCCCTGTGGTCAGAGAAAAAGCAGGGAACCATGGAGAACCCGCGGTGCCTGACTGCCCTGGAGGTGAGCACAAAGTCAATCCTGGAGCGCACAGATCCATCGGGGCGGCTCCATGAGTAGTTCACGGAACCGCGCCCCACGGATCCCACTGCGTCTCGCAGGGAGGCCTCTGCAATCATCTCCCGGAGCAGCTTCGAGGTGGCGTCGAGTTTTGCGTACATGCTGGAGCTGCGCCCATCCTCCTCTATCGGACAGTTAAAATCACCGCCGATTACTACTGTTCTCGTTGTGGCGAGTTGCGTCCGCAGGGTTTGGAAAAGTTCCAGCCGCGCGTTCTTCTCCGGGGGAGCGTACACGTTGATGAGCCTAACGGGCTCCCCCGCCCACGAACCATCTATGACCAGAAGGCGGCCACAGACGAGCTCATGGACGGAGTCAACAGTGAAACGTCTTCCCCTGATAAGAACCGCAACCCCTGCGGACTTGCAATCGCCACCCCCAGACCAGTAGGAGGGACCATGGGTCCACTGGGAGGACAAATGAGTGTGCCTCCTCAGAGGGGGAAGTGCGCACTCCTGAAGCATGTACACATCACTCTGCTGTGTGGAAAGAAAGGTCAGCACAGTCTGCCTCCTAGACACGTCCTTTATGCTCCTCACATTAATGGAAAAGATAGATATCTCAGCCATCATGGGAAAGAGATGAAGGGGTTAGTCGGCAGGGGCTGTGCTTACCTCCCCTGGGGAGGGGGGGCGACCTCTGTGACCTCTGCAGCCTGACAGGTGTCCTGGCCCAGACCAATCTGATTAAGGACCTCGTTGAGGACCTCATTGAAGTCGGTGGAGAGATCTGGCTCCGACTGGGTCAGAGCCATCTCTTCCTCCACCTCTTCTTCCTCCAGCGTGTCGAGGTCCTCCCCCACGGGGTCGGGGCCTGCGGCATTCTGGAGGACGGCAGGCCGCTTGGTGGCAGAGGAGGTGTCCTCCGCCGCCGGGCTGGCCTGCTCCTTCTTCCGCTTCCTGTACCCCGCCGCAGAGTTGCTGACAGGGGTGACAGGGGGAAGGGGCGGGAAGTCCTCCTGGGAGGACAGGTCCGGGGGGGGTGGGACCGGGGCAGGGGCAGGGGGGCAAGGGGGGGTAGGGGCAGGGGGACCAGGGGCCGAGGGGCCGGGGGCCGGGACAGAGGGACCAGGGGCAGGGGCAGGGGGGCCAGGGGCAGGGGGACCAGGGGCAGGGGGGCCAGGGGCAGGGGGACCAGGGGCAGGGGGACCAGGGGCAGGGGGACCAGGGGCAGGGGCAGGGGGGCCGGGGGCGGGGGGGCCAGGGGCAGGGGCAGGGGGACCAGGGGCAGGGGGACCAGGGGCAGGGGTACCTGGGGCCTGGGGGGGGTTCCTCTTACCCGGGTCCTTTGGAGGCTTTTGTGGCGCTGGTTTGGTGGCCGGGCCCTTGCTCAGGGCCCCGGCGTACGTCCTGCTTCTTTCTGGGCAGTCTCTGTAGACGTGCTCGGACCGTCCACAGAGGTTGCAGGTTCTGGACCTTGGGCAATCCTTGGTCTCGTGACCTGCAGACCTACAGAACCTACAAGAAAGCACACTGCATTCCTTACCCTCGTGCCCCGGCTGGCCGCACTTGCGGCATGACTGGGGTAGGTCTGGGTAGTGTAGGAGTCCTGATGACGATCCCAGGGAGAAGCATTGTTGCAGGTGTTGGAGATCTCCAGCGGGACGATCTCTTAGTAGCCTGCAAAACACAGCCCACTTACCAGTCCAGAAGCCGTTGGTGTCTAGTATCCGGACTGGGTCCTTCAACACGACACAAAACCTTTAGAGGTAGGTGGCTATGTCTCTGCCGGGGACGTGAGGGTTCCTCATAGACACCGTGATCCTTCTTTCGTCCCTTTGAATGGGAGAGTTCGCAGCGAACTTTCGGAAGAGGGAGTCGGGTCCAGCGGTCTTCACTGCCTCCCAGTACCTTCTGCACACCTGTAGGGAGACAAATGTGACAAGGAACAAACCTTTCACGAATGACTGCACCGACAGGGTCTCTGCTTTGCTAAATCCTTGTTCAAGGATCATTTTCTTGCCAAAGAATTCCGGGGTCATCTCCGGGATTCTGCCGTCCACCTCTTTCAGCCGCAGCACGACTGTCTGCTTCATCCAGGGCTCCAAGGGAGGGAGACCGTCTGCAGGGCCGGAGCGGTCTGGGGTGGAGGTGGAGGCGGAGGGGGCTTCTCCCGGGGTCTTGGCGGTGGTGGCGTTCTGTGGCTTCTTCACGGTCTGTTTCTTCCCCATCTTGGCGCAGAGGAGTTCTCAGGAGGGCTTCCCAGAGATCTTGGTCGGGTTCCTTCTCCTTCTTCTTCCTCGGCGGCTTCACTCTCGCTTGCTTAGCCTTTGAAAAGGCTATTGAGCGTCTACTGCCCGGAGGTAGTAACGCAGAGTGAACAAGGGGGGGGGGAAGATCACAAACTCGTTCTGTGTGGGGGCTAAGCCTCAAACCCAATAGCAGCAAGTAGGTGAAGCCGAATTTAATCGACGATCCTACAAGGCCGAGAAGAGGGTACCCCACACAGACCAAAGGGCTTGGATAGATGCAAGTGTTTCTCAACGTCCTAGCTGGAAGCCGGGGCACCCCTAAAGGCAAGGTCGATACTACACTTGATCTTAGCCAAAAGGCCGAGAAGCGATAACCTTCAGGACAGGTGTTTGCCTTTTTTTCCTTCTCTCCTGAATTCGGCTGATTTGGCAGTTCGACCGCAGCTGCTGTCACTTTCTGCCCTCTCTGGCCAAACAAGGGGAAGTCTGCCTCTGCTGACTGATCAGCATAATTTATTCGCCTTCGGTGCTAATGGCAAAGCAGCTGATGGAAAATCCTGAGCTTTCCGAGCAGCAAGCTCCATTTTCGGTC
>NW_028318680.1:2942500-2947500 GCF_062004578.1 Staurois parvus | reverse complement strand
GTGTTCTTTGGCAACCTTCTTTCCTACACACCTCCGGCTTTTCTTTGACCTTCAGGACAGGTTTTTGATTGAAAAGATACTTTTATTGCAGAAGCATCAAAAACAACATGTTACGTGTAATCGGGGTACATCTCACCCTGTACTGCGACGCAGCGCACCACATAGCAATACAGTTCCAAACATACGATAAATACATTCAGGCCAATAAATACATTCGCTCAGCGGTATGATGCCTGACGTGATGTGCACGGAGGATGAATCCCCCGGACCACCACGTCATGCATGACGCCGCTTACCCCAAAAACTGTAGCATCCTAATACGATATACATTTCCTAGTTACTATGTCATGCACGAAAACGATAACTGAAAATAAAAAACACTATCAACAATAGGCATCGGGTGTGTGGGGGGGTGGGGGGGGGGGGGGTGGAAGGGGAGGGAAGGGGGAAACACAGGCCCGAAGCTTTATTGAAGGGACAAAGACACGCAAGGGGGAGTAGGGGGAAGGGGGAAATCTTCAGACGTCCTCTTCCTCCTTAAAGTCCATCAAGGAATAGTCTCTGAGCAGACTGAGGATCAGTCTGCGGCAGTCCTCAATGGACATCCTCTCCCGCTGGAGTGTGAGGCGCTTTCTGGCGCACCATAGAGCGTCCTTGAAACAGCACAGCACCCGCCAGGCGCCGTCAATGTCCTCCAAAGAAAAAGTTCCACAGAACAGTCCATTCAAAACCCCAAAGTGAGTGATGGCTGTCTGTGGCACAAAGTCCTTGAGTTCAGGTTCCAGGGCCCCCAACAGGGCCTGAGCAAATGAGCACTCCCAGAAAACGTGATAAGACGTTTCCTCATGGGTGATGCAGAAGGGGCAGTGTCTGTATCTGCTCAGGTTCCTGGCATGCATAAATGTCCTGAGAGGCAGTCCCCCCTGGATAGCCATCCATGCCAGGTCTTTGTGCCTGTTGGTGAGGATGTTAGAAGAAACATTCCTCCAGACCACCTTGCAGGTGTCTGAAGGCAGGCCTGGAACCGACTCCAAAATGTCGCTGGCTCGGATGAGCTTGTAGATGGTCTTTGGCTTCCACAAGTCCGGCTTGACTCCCTGCAGCCCTTGCTCCCTGATGAACTTGAAGGTATCCAAGTAGAACCAAGGAGTGTCCCAGTTGTAGGGGATGGAACTATCCCAGGTGTCCCACCCCAGGGACCTCCAGAGAGGCAACAGGAAGAAGCGAGACATTGCGTTCCCGCCAGAGTCCGTAGTCCGTCTTGGCAAAGTTCTGCGGACGCAGTTGCAAGCAAAGAACACCCTCAGCTGGGTGGCGATGTCGGGCACGCCCTTACCGCCCTTGAGGGGTTCCTTGAACATGACTGCCCGCTTCACTCTGTCCATCTTGGAGCCCCAGATGAAGTGAAACACCGCCCTGGTGATGGCCTTGCAGGTGTTGACCCGGGGGGGCCAGGCCTGGGCGAGGTACTGCAACACAGGGAGAATCTCGCTGCGGAGTACCAGTGTCTTCCCTTCGATGGTGAGGTCTCTGAGGCTCCAGAGTCCAAACTTTTGGCGCATCTTGGCCAGTCTCTCCTCCCAAGACTTCAGGGCTGCGCCCTCGGCACCAAACCAAACTCCCAAAATCTTCATGAAGTCTGTCTTGATGCCAAAGGGCATGGATGCAGAAGAAGGCAGGAACCACTTTCCGAAGAGCATGACTTCCGACTTCCCGCAGTTGACCTTTGCCCCCGAAGCTTGGCCGAAGTCCTCGCAGGTCTGGACGAGCAGGTCGATGGAGCGCTGGTTGGCACAGAACACCGTCACGTCGTCCATGTAGAGCGAGCACTTCACTTCCCGTCTGTCTGGTCCCGGTGCGGTGATTCCCCCGATCTCTGGATTCCGTCTGATGCATTCGGCGAAGAGCTCTATACAGCAAACAAAAAGCAGAGGTGAGAGAGGACAGCCTTGTCTGACCCCGGAGAGAACCGGGAAGGGGTCAGTCTTCCAGCCGTTCACCTGCACGGAACTACAGATGTCATTATACATGATGTCAACATATGAACAAAACATTTCCCCGAGACCAAACCTGCGCAGGGCTCTGCACATAAACCCATGGGAGACACGGTCAAAGGCCTTCTCCTGATCAAGACTGACCAGGGCCGCGTGCACACGGCGGTCCTTGATGTATTGGACCGTGTCCCGGACAAGCGCTAGGCTGTCCGCAATCCTGCGGCCAGGAATGCCACAAGTCTGATCCGGGTTGATGATCTGTCCGATGACAGCCTTCAGTCTGTTCGCCATGACCTTGGCGAGGATCTTGTAGTCCACGTTCAGAAGAGAGATGGGACGCCAATTTTTCAAGTCACATCTCTCCCCCTTACGCTTGTACAGGATCGTGATCATCCCCTCCCTCAACGAAGGAGGCATCTTGCCCTCCACCACCATCTCCTCGTACAGCTCGAGCAGGTCCGGGCCCACGAGATCCCACAGCGCTACATAAAGCTCCGCTGGGAGACCGTCGCATCCCGGGGTCCTGCCTTGCCTAAAGGATTTAGCGGCAGAGTGCAGTTCCTCCAACGTCAAGGGGGCGTTGGTGGCCGACAAACCTGCAGGATCAATAGTGTTAGAGATACCTGACAAGAACCTGTCGGCCGCTTCCGAGTTCGTTTCTTTAGGAGAGTAGAGGTCGGAGTAGTAGTCGCTGACCACTTCCATCACGGCCTCCTTTCCCTTCTGGAGTGTTCCAGTCTTGTCACGCAGCTCCGACAGGGGTGTGTGTCCTGAGTGGAGTTTCCTGAAAAAGAAAGAGTTACACTTCTCACCTTTCTCGAGATGCTCCACTTTGGCACGGAAGACAATGTGCCTGGATTCTTCCTCAAAGTGCTTTTTCAAGCACTTCTTGGTGTCCTCCAGGTCTTGCCTCACGTCCCAGCCACAGTGGTGAAGGTCCTGCAGGGACTGCAGCTGACGCTGCAGCCTCCTGAGTTCCTTCCTCCTGGCACACACTTGCTGGCGTCCCCTGGCCTGAAAGAAGCTGCGCAGCTTGACTTTCACGAACTCCCACCAGTCGCTGACCTTAGGAAAGAAAGCCTTCTCCTCTCGCCAGGCACCGTAGATTTCCCTGAGCTCCGCTAGCAGTTCCTCATTGCCCAGCAGGGTGCAATTCAGCTTCCAGGAGCCTGGGCCCGGGGCAAAGCCCTCTCCCAGATCACCTTGAAAGTGAATGGCCCTGTGGTCAGAGAAAAAGCAGGGAACCATGGAGAACCCGCGGTGCCTGACTGCCCTGGAGGTGAGCACAAAGTCAATCCTGGAGCGCACGGATCCATCGGGGCGGCTCCATGAGTAGTTCACGGAACCGCGCCCCACGGATCCCACTGCGTCTCGCAGGGAAGCCTCTGCAATCATCTCCCGGAGCAGCTTCGAGGTGACGTCGAGTTTTGCGTATATGCTGGAGCTGCGCCCATCCTCCTCTATCGGACAGTTAAAGTCACCGCCGATTACTACTGCTCTCGTTGTGGCGAGTTGCGTCCGCAGGGTTTGGAAAAGTTCCAGCCGCGCGTTCTTCTCCGGGGGGGCGTACACGTTGATGAGCCTAACGGGCTCCCCCGCCCACGAACCATCTATGACCAGAAGGCGGCCACAGACGAGCTCATGGACAGAGTCAACAGTGAAACGTCCTCCCCGGATAAGAACCGCAACCCCTGCAGACTTGCAATCGCCACCCCCAGACCAGTAGGAGGGACCATGGGTCCACTGGGAGGACAAATGAGTGTACCTCCTCAGAGGGGGAAGTGCGCACTCCTGAAGCATGTACACATCACTCTGCTGTGTGGAAAGAAAGGTCAGCACAGTCTGCCTCCTAGACACGTCCTTTATGCTCCTCACATTAATGGAAAAGATAGATATCTCAGCCATCATGGGAAAGAGATGAAGGGGTTAGTCGGCAGGGGCTGTGCCTACCTCCCCTGGGGAGGGGGGGCGACCTCTGTGACCTCTGCAGCCTGACAGGTGTCCTGGCCCAGACCAATCTGATTGAGGACCTCGTTGAGGACCTCATTGAAGTCGGTGGAGAGATCTGGCTCCGACTGGGTCAGAGCCATCTCTTCTTCCACCTCTTCTTCCTCCAGCGTGTCGAGGTCCTCCCCCACGGGGTCGGGGCCTGCGACATTCTGGAGGACGGCAGGTCGCTTGGTGGCAGAGGAGGTGTCCTCCGCCGCCGGGCTGGCCTGCTCCTTCTTCCGCTTCCTGTACCCCGCCGCAGAGTTGCTGACAGGGGTAACAGGGGGAAGGGGCGGGAAGTCCTCCTGGGAGGACAGGTCCGGGGGGGGTGGGACCGGGGCAGGGGCAGGGGGGCAGGGGGGGGTAGGGGCAGGGGGGCCAGGGGCCGAGGGGCCGGGGGCCGGGGCAGAGGGACCAGGGGTAGGGGCAGGGGGACCAGGGGCGGGGGGGCCGGGGGCGGGAGGACCAGGGGCAGGGGGACCAGGGGCAGGGGGACCAGGGACAGGAGGACCAGGGGCAGGGGGACCAGGGGCAGGGGGACCAGGGGCAGGGGGACCAGGGGCAGGGGGACCAGGGGCAGGGGGACCAGGGGCAGGGGGGCCAGGGGGACCAGGGGCAGGGGGACCAGGGGCAGGGGTACCTGGGGCCTGGGGGGGGTTCCTCTTACCCGGGTCCTTTGGAGGCTTTTGTGGCGCTGGTTTGGTGGCCGGGCCCTTGCTCAGGGCCCCGGCGTACGTCCTGCTTCTTTCTGGGCAGTCTCTGTAGACGTGCTCGGACCGTCCACAGAGGTTGCAGGTTCTGGACCTTGGGCAATCCTTGGTCTCGTGACCTGCAGACCTACAGAACCTACAAGAAAGCACACTGCATTCCTTACCCTCGTGCCCCGGCTGGCCGCACTTGCGGCATGACTGGGGTAGGTCCGGGTAGTGTAGGAGTCCTGATGACGATCCCAGGGAGAAGCATTGTTGCAGGTGTTGGAGATCTCCAGCGGGACGATCTCTTAGTAGCCTGCAAAAC
>NW_028318678.1:3960000-4007464 GCF_062004578.1 Staurois parvus | reverse complement strand
CCCCATACACCCTCTTCCTACATGCACGCTCCATACACACCCCGTGCATCTTCTCCATACACCCTCTTCCTACATACACACCCCATGAGGAAATACTTCCCCATACGCACTGTTCTAACATGCACACTCCATGCACCTTCCGCATAAACAAACTCCATATCCTCCTACCTGCCGGTGTTGGTGTGATCTCTAGCTCTCCGCACAGCCTCAGGCCAATCACCGAGCGGCTCTGCCGCTGTCCGTCCAATGGATGGCGAGGGGCGGATCTGGGGTGGCGGGTCCCCCGGAAGTGGAAGTGTGGCGGGAATACGGTGAGAGGCCGGAGATGGAGGAGGAGGGGTATGATCTGTACGGGGTGGAGGATGACTATGAGGAGCAATTCTCCTCCGAACTGGAGGTGCTGGCCGAGCTGGAAGGTGACCGGGGGAGGGGATTGTAGACCAACTCTGTGTCATATATGTATACTGGGGGGAGACCAGCTGTCGTAAATGTATACTGGGGGGAGTGTTATGTGTATACTGGGGGGAGACCAGCTGTCGTAAATGTATACTGGGGGGAGTGTTATGTGTATACTGGGGGGAGACCAGCTGTCGTAAATGTATACTGGGGGGGTGTTATGTGTATACTGGGGGGAGACCAGCTGTCGTAAATGTATACTGGGGGGGTGTTATTTGTATACTGGGGGGAGACCAGCTGTCGTAAATGTATACTGGGGGGGTGTTATGTGTATACTGGGGGGAGACCAGCTGTCGTAAATGTATACTGGGGGGGTCTGTTATGTGTATACTGGGGGGGGACCAGCTGTCGTAAATGTATACTGGGGGGGTGTTATGTGTATACTGGGGGGAGACCAGCTGTCGTAAATGTATACTGGGGGGGTGTTATTTGTATACTGGGGGGAGACCAGCTGTCGTAAATGTATACTGGGGGGGTGTTATGTGTATACTGGGGGGAGACCAGCTGTCGTAAATGTATACTGGGGGGGTCTGTTATGTGTATACTGGGGGGGGACCAGCTGTCGTAAATGTATACTGGGGGGGTGTTATGTGTATACTGGGGGGAAGACCAGCTGTCGTAAATGTATACTGGGGGGGTGTTATGTGTATACTGGGAGGAAGACCAGCTGTCGTAAATGTATACTGGGGGGGTGTTATGTGTATACTGGGGGGGAGACCAGCTGTCGTAAATGTATACTGGGGGGGGTTGTGTTTATCCTGGGGGGGAGACCAGCTGTCGTAAATGTATACTGGGGGGGTGTTATGTGTATACTGGGGGGAGACCAGCTGTCGTAAATGTATACTGGGGGGGTGTTATGTGTATACTGGGATGGAGACCAGCTGTCGTAAATGTATACTGGGGGGGGGTTATGTGTATACTGGGGGGGAGACCAGCTGTCGTAAATGTATACTGGGGGGGGTTGTGTTTATCCTGGGGGGGAGACCAGCTGTCGTAAATGTATACTGGGGGGGTGTTATGTGTATACTGGGGGGAGACCAGCTGTCGTAAATGTATACTGGGGGGGTGTTATGTGTATACTGGGATGGAGACCAGCTGTCGTAAATGTATACTGGGGGGGGGTTGTGTTTATCCTGGGGGGGAGACCAGCTGTCGTAAATGTATACTGGGGGGGTGTTATGTGTATACTGGGGGGGAGACCAGCTGTTGTAAATGTATACTGGGAGGGTGTTATGTGTATACTGGGGGGAGACCAGCTGTCGTAAATGTATACTGGGGGGGTGTTACTTGTATACTGGGGGGAGACCAGCTGTCGTAAATGTATACTGGGGGGGTGTTATGTGTATACTGGGGGGAGACCAGCTGTCGTAAATGTATACTGGGGGGGTGTTATGTGTATACTGGGGGGGAGACCAGCTGTCGTAAATGTATACTGGGGGGGTTGTGTTTATCCTGGGGGGAGACCAGCTGTCGTAAATGTATACTGGGGGGGTGTTATGTGTATACTGGGGGGGAGACCAGCTGTTGTAAATGTATACTGGGGGGGTGTTATGTGTATACTGGGGGGAGACCAGCTGTCGTAAATGTATACTGGGGGGGGTGTTATGTGTATACTGGGAGGAGACCAGCTGTCGTAAATGTATACTGGGGGGGGGGTATGTTATGTGTATACTGGGGGGGGGACCAGCTGTCACACACAGATCCATATATATTTGGACACAGGCACAATTTTAGATTTTTTCAGGTATTTACCATAACATATTCAAGCTATAGTTGTATAATGGATATGGGCTGGAAGTGCGCACTCTCAGGTGTAATTTGAGGGTATGTACATCCAAACTGGAGGAAGGGTTTAGGAATTACAGCTCTTAAGAGTAGCCATCCCTCCTTTTTCAAGGGACCAAAAGTAATTGGACAATTGAATCAAAAGCTGTTTCATGGCCAGGTGTGGGCTACTCCTTAAAAGTTCTTCATCAATTAAGCAGGTAAAAGGTCTGGAGTTGATTCTAAGTGCGGTATTTACATTTGGAATCTATTACTGTGAACCCACATTATGCGTTCAGAGGAGCTGTCCATGCAGGTGAAACAGGCCATTGTAAGGCTTAAAAACTAAACAAATCCATCAGAGAGATAACAGCAACATTAGGAGCATCCAAATCAACAGTTTGTTACATTCTGAGGAAAGAGGAACGCACTGGTGAGCTCAGCAACATAAAAAGGTAATGGACGTCCATGGAAGACAACAGTGGTGGATGACTGAAGGATCCTCTCTATGTAAAGAAAAACCCATTCACAACATCCAGACAAGTGAAGGACACTCTCCAGGAGGTGGGTGTATCATTGTCAAAGTTTACAATCAAGAGAAGTCTTCACGAGAGCAAATACAGGGAGTTCACCACAAGGTGCAAACCATTCATAAGCCTGAAGAATAGAAACACCAGATTAGACTTTGCCAAACAACACCTAAAAAAAGCCGGACCAGTTCTGGAAAAGCATTCTTTGGACGGAAGAAACTAAGATTAATCTGTACCAGAATGACAAGAAGAAAAGTGTGGAGAAGGCTTGGAACAGCTCATGATCCAAAGCACACAACATCATCTGTAAAACATGGTGGAGGCAGTGTGATGGCATGCATGGCTTCCAGTGGCACTGGGTCATTGGTGTTTATTGATGATGTGACAGAAGAGAGAAGCAGCCGGATGAATTCTGCAGTGTTTACAGATATACTGTCAGCCCAGATTCAGCCAAATGCAGCAAAGTTGATTGGACGGCACTTCACAGTACAGATGGACAATGATCCAAAACACACTGCAAAAGCAACCCAGGAGCTTTTGAAGGAAGAGAATTGGAATATTCTGCAATGGCCGAGTCAATCACCCCATTGAGCATGCATTTCACTTACTGAAGTCAAAATTAAAGGCAGAAAGACCCACAAAGAACATCTGAAGACAGCTGCAGTTAGAGCCTAGCCAAGCATCAGAAAGGAGGAAACCCAGTCTTTGGTCATGTCCATGGGTTCCAGACTTCAGGCAGTCATTGCCAGTAAAGGATTATCAACAAAATATTAAAAATGAACATTTATTTATGATTATATTCATTTGTCCAATTACTTTTGGTCCCTTGAAAAAGGGGGGGGGGTGGCTACTCTTAAGAGCTGTAATTCCTAAACCCTTCCTCCAATTTGGATGTACATACCCTCAAATTAAACCTGAGAGTGTGCACTTCCAGCCCATATCCATTATACAACTAGAGCTTGAATAAAGTTTGGTAAATATCTGAAAAAAATGGTGCCTGTGTCCAAATATATATGGACCTAACTGTGCACTGGGGGGGGGGGGGGATCTGTTATGTGTATACTGGGGGGGACCAGCTGTGTTATATGTATACGTAGGGGAGGGGGCTGTTATGTGTATACTGGGGGGAGACCAGCTGTCATATTTTTTACTGGGGAAGGGGGGTCTGTTATGTGTATACAGGGGGACACCTGCTGTCATATTGGGGCTGGTATATATTTATACTGGAGGGGGGCTCAGCTGTCCTTTTTTGCGTTTCCTTTTATTTGTGTCCTTTGTTGTTGTGTTTTTTCTGAGTAGCTGCAGAACCATCCCACTCCCAGCCCAGAGTATCACAGTACCGCAATAAACTGTCATTTGAGGAAGCGATCACTGCTGCCGATCACCTGACCGGATCTGAGAGCCGAGAGAGGAACGGCGATGGCAACACAGGGAAATCAAAGAAGAGGGATGCAGCTTTCCTCCATCTGTCAGAAGAGGATGAATTCACAGACAGCTTCTATGAGCCACCACTCAGTATGTCCCCTGTTCTGTACTCTGTGTATGGTGTGTGTGTGTATATGTGTGTGTGTGTATATATATGTGTGTGTATATATATATATATATCACACACAAATATTTGCAATGAAAATAAAAAATTGAAGATTTGCTTTATTATAGGATACATTTAAACATTTGGTTTGTGCCTCAACTATACACTGGAATCTTCTTGTCCTGAATTCCTCCTGAAAACTGTCCATACTCTTCCTGGGATGATAATGTGCCCCTGTGCCTACATCCTCATAGCTCTATATCTGCAGTGTGAGATCTAAGGCTCCGCTGCTTCTGACTGCTAGTCTTTGCAGAGTTGGAGAGGGATTTTGTGATGTCACTACTGTATTGCTCACTCTTCATTACTGGAGGCTCTGACATGAGAGAATAAATCCCTGACTCTACCAAGAAGGCCGCCTCCTCACAGACACAATGCAGAGCAGATGACAAAAGTAGAAAAATAGTGCTGGACCCGGAAGGTCTTAGTTATTGCTATCCTAAAGTAGAACAATAGGAAAAACTTTCTTTTTTTTTTTTTTGATAAGAGTAAGGGAGGGTATAACCCCTGGCAGGCTTTTTATTTTGCCATTAGTGTCCCATTGCAGAGATTTCCCTTCACTTCCTGTCCCATAGCCAAGCAGAAAGTGAGAGAGAGTCCCTAAAAATGTAAAGGAATTCCTTGGGGACTCCCAGGTCACCACAACTAGTGTCCCCATTGGACACTAGCATATTTCTATACAGATATGTGAACAATGAATTCCAGAACTCACCGCACAGCAGTGCCCAATAGTCACAGGAAATGGGAGACATCTCATTAACATGACCACAGCAATATAAACCTGACAGAGGCTCTAACTCTCTCCAGCTCTATCTTAAACTAGTACTTTGACACAAAATCCAGAACGATAAAAATTCTAATATTACCATAATGCAGACTTTTTTTTTTTTTTTTATTACTCTCGCTTTGCTTCTGCAGCTCCTAAGCCGAAGCGCCCAAGAATCGATGCTGTTAAGAAACTGAATTTCGGTTCAGATGATCAGTCTCCAAATAGCTCAGCAATTAGCGATGATATTACTCCTCCGCCATCCCCGAATTTCACAGACCAGAAAAATGAGAGGTAAATAAAGCTCAAGTATGAACCATTCTAAAGCTGACCCTTCGTGTCCAGTGAGCCTAGCAGAAAGGATTTGTAGAAAATACTGTTCTCCATTTGTAGAAAAACCACCATTTTGCGCCCTGTAATGTCAGATGGTCCTACATTTACTATATATATATATATATATATATATATATATATATATATATATACACAGTATCTCACAGAAGTGAGTACACCCCTCAAATTTTTGTTAATATTTTATTCTATCTTTTCATTTGACAACACTGAAGAAATGACACTTTGCTACAATGTATAATGTACAGCTTGTATAACATGTAAATTTGTAACCAGGTGAGGAGTACAAAGACAAGTGTGTCTTGCCTACAGTCAAGCATGGTAGTGGGAGTGTCATGTTCTGGAGCTGCATGAGTGCTGCCGGCACTGGGGGGGCTACAGTTCATTGAGGGAACCATGAATGCCAACATGTACTGTGACATACTGAAGCAGAGCATGATCCCCTCCCATCAGAGACTGGGCCGTAGGGCAGTATTCCAATATAACGACCCCAAACACGCCTCCAAAACCACCACTGCCTTGCTAAAGAAGCTGAGGGTAAAGGTGATGGACTGGCCAAGCATGTCTCCAGACCTAAACCCTATTGAGCATCTGTGGGGCATCCTCAAACAGAAGGTGGAGGAGGGCAAGGTCTCTAACATCCACCAGCTCCGTGATGTCATCATGGAGGAATGGAAGAGGACTCCAGTGGCAACATGTGAAGCTCTGGTGACCTCCATGCCCAAGAGGGTTAAGGCAGTGCTGTAAAATAATGGCGGCCACACAAAATATTGATGCTTTGGGCCCAATTTAGACATTTTCACTTAGGGGTGGACTCACTTTTGTTGCCAGCGGTTTAATCATTAATGGCTGTGTTTTGAGTTATTTTGAGGGGACAGCAAATTTCCATGTTATACAAACTGTACACTGACTACGTCACATTGCAACAAAGTGTCATTTATTCAGTGTTGTCACATGGAAAGATAGAATAAAATATTTACAAAAATGTTAGGTGTGGACTCACTTCTGTGAGATACTGTGTATGTATGTGTGTATATGTGTGTGTATGTATATATATGTACACACAGTATCGGCCACCAATGAGAAACATAATTAGACGTGTGCCAAGCAACTTGCCTATTAACAAATTTTGTACTTTTATGTTTCCTTTGAGCTGTTAGTCTGCACTTTAGCTGACCCTTGGGTATTCCTAGAGAATGTAAGGGTAGGTTTGTGGGCAGCAGCATTACTGGTAATAGAGGAACTCCCCACTTCCCTAGCACCACTGCCTGTAATGCTTACATGCTGATGATGCTCCTGAGTTTGAATGTACTAGAGTGAGAGTCTTTTGATAGTCAATCCTTAAAGCAAGCGACTGGATGACATTGGACTTCAGCCATACAGGTGGAACCTCAGCAGTAGGCTAGAATGAAATCATAGGTTTAAGAGGAGCTCAGCAGCAACATAACAGAATAGCTTGCTGAAAATGAATTTACCAGGCATACAATCCCAACCACGGCGCCACCTGCCTGGAGTTTCCATGTTCTCCCTGTGCCTGTGTGGGTTTCCTCCAGGTTCTCCGGTTTCCTCCCACACTCCAAAGACATGCTGGTAGGTGAATTGGCTCCTGTCTAAATTGTCCCTAGTATGTGTATGTATGAATGTGAGTTAGGGACCTTAGATTGTACGCCCCTTGAGGGTTAGGGACTGATGTGAATGTACAATATATATGTAAAGTGCTGTGTAAATTGATGGTGCTATATAAGTACCTGTAAAAAATATAAAATACCTGTCGGGGTGTTTTTGTTTTTTTTTATTTGCTCTGGCTAGTGTTGACCATTAACTACAGGTTGATAGGTTGGTTGCTGTTTTTTTTTTTTTTTTTTTTTTTTTTCTGTTGCTGCTCAAACATGAAGCTGTGAATTTTTAATGATGGCCAGGTAGAATTATTTATACCATTCTTTTTATTTTCCTCTTTTACAACTTTTCTAGAATTCAAGTCTGTTCTAGCCATAGCTAAATTTTGTCGTTTTTTTTCTTTTTGTGTGGTGTCAGTCCCCACAACGCATGTCGTTTTTTGTATATTATGAAGCTTTTATCACATCACACCAACCTGCCGTTTTTTTTTTAAATTTGTGGTTTAATTTTTTAAATTTTTGACCTGCCAAATGATTGCAATCACTGTGGGAAATGTTTTTTAACTGGTCCTAGAGTTAGGGCCAGATTTAAACCTTGGGGGGCAACTTAGGTTTGGGGGGGGGCCCTATGCACAAAGGTCACGTATGCATAGGGCCCCCCCAAACAATATACCAGTACAGAGTAAGAACATTTACAGATGACGGCTGGCAAAATATTATTTCCCGGGATACATTTTAATAAGAGTAATTTTTTTTAAATTCTATATTTTATATTTTTTATTTTTTTTTTATTTTTGATTTATATAGTTTGCCCCTTTTTGCTCCTTTATAAATCCAGCACTGTCAACAGTGTTTATTTTCCACCGTAGATTTATTGTTCAAGCTGGGTAAACAAAGATGAGTGGCAGATTTGCACAGTTAAAAGCTAAACAATTGCCAAGTACCTAGCCAGTATTAATGCTGATGCATGCAAACTAGCCACCACAAGGCAATGATCCGTTTGACTAATGTGAAATTCTTTGTTGCTGGCACACAGCTGTGGTATGCTGTTCTGAATACCACTTAAGATGGCCATACATCGGTCAAATTCCGAAAGAATTTTCTTTTGAAAATCTCTTCTAAGAATTTTCTTTCGAATTTCGCACCATTAATGGGCCACAGAAACTACCATTTTCATGTGACCTTCGAATTTAGGTGATCGGGCATGTTGGAAATGTTTTAAAAAACGAACATATTTCGAATCAATGATGGGAGAATCATGCGAGAAATATAACCGAAAAAGAACTACACATGAGCTCTGACCTGGAAAGAAAAGAAAATTCTTGGGCACGAAAATTCTTTTCTGTAGCAACATGAGGTGTCACTGAAGGCTTAGTTGGTTGAATTTTAAAATCAATGGTGGCGCCATCGGATAACAAAACTCACAAAATTTTCGATTTTCTAAAGAAAATTAGTTCGGAATTCGTTCCATGTATGGCCTGCATTGCGCTAAGTATTGGT
The DNA here is from genome assembly GCF_062004578.1 of Staurois parvus. Taxonomy (NCBI): domain Eukaryota; kingdom Metazoa; phylum Chordata; class Amphibia; order Anura; family Ranidae; genus Staurois; species Staurois parvus. The sequence continues at coordinate 3,998,893 of NW_028318678.1, read as the reverse complement.
CCAGCCCTTCAAATCATCGGATTCAGGTGTTCCAATCACCTTCATGGACACAGGTGTATACAGTCAAGCCCCTAGGCATGCAGACTGCTTCTACAGACATTGGTGAAAGAATGGGTCGCTCTCAGGAGCTCAGTGACTCCAAGCGTGGTCCCGTGATAGGTTGTCACCTGTGCAATAAGTCCATCCGTGACATTTCCTGGCTACTAAATATTCCACGGTCAACTGTTAGTGGGATTATAACAAAGTGGAAGTAACTGGGAACAACAGCAACTCAGCCACCAAGTGATAGGCCACGTAACGTGACAGAGCGGGGTCAGCGCATGCTGAAGCGCACAGAAGTCACCAACTGTCTGCAGCGTCAATATATAAAGATCTCCAAGCTTCGTGTGGCCTTCAGATTAGTACAGCAACAGTGCATAGAGAGCTTCATGGAATGGGTTTCCATGGCCGAGCAGCTGCATCCAAGCCTTACATCACCAAGTGTAATGCAAAGCGTCGGATGCCGTGGTGTAAAGCATGCCGCCACTGGACTCTAGAGCAGTGGAGACGTGTTCTCTGGAGTGAAGAATCACGCTTCTCTGTCTGGCAATCCGATGGACATGTCTGGGTTTTGGCGGTGGCCAGGAGAACAGTACTTGCCTGACTGCATTATGCCAAGTGTAAAGTTTGGTGGAGGGGGGATTATGGTGTGGGGTTGTTTTTCAGGGGTTGGGCTTGGCCCCCTAGTTCCAGTGAAGGGAACCCTTAAAGTGCCAGCATACCAAGACATTTTGGACAATTTCATGCTCCCAACTTTGTGGGAACAGTTTGGAAATGGCCCCCTCCTGTTCCAACATGACTGCGCTCCAATGCACAAAGCAAGGTCCATGAAGACTCGGATGAGCGCGTTTGGGGTTGAGGAACTTGACTGGCCTGCACATAGTCCTGACCTCAATCCGATAGAACACCTTTGGGATGAATTAGAGCGGAGATTGCGAGCCAGGCCTTCTCGTCTGACATCAGTGCCTGACCTGACAAATGTGCGGTACCTCTTTAGAGGTTGCAATAGCCCTACGCTGCTTTGTGAGATACTGGGGAAGACTTTTGAAAGTTGAAACTGCAAGTTCCTGGGTTTTGGGTGCTTCAGATTCACGCTGCAATAAAATATTTTCATACAAATCAGACCAGTGGGCAACCTATATATACCTAAAGATGTGAGATTTTGCTTGGTATGGCCAAAAACACCATTTTGTCCCTTGGGTACCCTTTTAACCTAGTTGTATACCTAAGGTTTGTTATAATACTCTGCTCTGCAAGATTGGGTGTCAAACTTAAGGTGGCCAGGGGGCTGAATGAGGAAAAAAAATGAGGTGGATAGAGGTGCCCCCTGTTGGGAACTTGTATTGACACCCGCACTCACTGCTGTAAGAACACAATGATCAGCGACTGAAGCTGCTGATCGAGCAATATTTTCCAACTTATAAGAAGAAACAGCAGTGAGCGCTAATCCTGAAAGCGGCTAGGCACTCTAAGCAACCAATAACACTTAAAAGCAATAACATAAAAATAGTGCAGCGCTGAAAATAATGACAAAATGACAAAAAAAGTAGTCCACTAAAAGTCTATGTCATATAAACGTATCCAGTGTCAGATGTGGATTCAGAATAGGTGATCCGTGTGGAAATGGCTGGAAAACGCACTCACCAGAAGTAAGACACATAAACGCAGTGTGTATATAAAGCTCATGGATCTTCAATCCAGAGGGAAGTAAAGCTGAGGGATCCACCATTCCTGTAACCGGATCAGCTTTACTTCCCTCTGGATTGAAGATCCATGAGCTTTATATACACACTGCGTTTATGTGTCTTACTTCTGGTGAGTGCGTTTTCCAGCCATTTCCACACGGATCACCTATTCTGAATCCACATCTGACACTGGATACATTTATATGACATAGACTTTTAGTGGACTACTTTTTTTGTCATTTTGTCATTATTTTCAGCGCTGCACTATTTTTATGTTAATATTTTCCAACTTGCCTTTGTGACAGAACTCAATCAAATGATCGACTTCTGTCGAGTGGGGATGACAACACACTGATTGATATGGCCAGCTTTAGGATGGCAAGTCTACCAGGAGGACTTCTCAATAAAGCAGATTAGAAAATCTGTTTCCATACTGTTACCCCCTTTCTCTGAATAAAATATTGTTGGCTGCATTGGGCCCTTCTCCCTCTCACGTCTATGCAGATATAGACATGGCAAGTTCTTGTGTTTACATGCACACCTGACGAGTGTTTGATTATGGTTGGTCAGATGTCTTCATATCTATGGTTGCCCTGACTACTATTTTCCTTACAGTCGAAATGAAAAGTTCCAGAGCTGCCCTGCTCTTGAGATCAGTGACATGGCTCCTCTACAAGTCACCCCAAACAAAGCCGAGCAGAAACGTGTACTTAAACGACCTCCCATATTGGAAGATTATATTCATGTGACAGCCAGTGATGGTACTAGAGTTTACATGGCCCTAAAGGAAGACCAGAACGGGACGGGAACAGTGGTAAGACTGAATTCTTGTCCTGGATTTACAACCTCTTTCCAGAAAAGATATTCGCTCTTAGAAATGCAGGATAAGATGGTTAGTATTTTACTTTGTATCTCTAAGACCCCATGTACACGGGACACTTCTGAACGATGGAAACTTGACTGCTGGAAAACGTAGGTTAAAAAATGTCTGTTTAGCTGTGTGTGTTTGCATACCGCGTTTATGTGCGTTAGCGTTTAGAAGTGTTTTTTATCCATTTCAATACCGGGCAATTTTACACCTTCCTGTCCAGGCCATTTTTCACGTTTCAGCGCTCTCACACTTTGAATGACAATTGCGCAGTCATACAACATTGTACCCAAACTAAAATTTTATCATTTTCTTCACACAACTAGAGCTTTCTTTTGGAGGTATTTAATCACCGCTGGGGTTTTTATTTTTTGCTAAATTAACAAAAAAAGACCAAAAAGTTTGAAAAAAAAACACGTTTTTCTTTGTTTCTGTTATAAAAGTTTACAAATAAATAATTGTTCTTCATAAATTTAGGCCGAGATGTATTTTGCTACATGTCTTTAGTGAAAATAACCCAAATTAGGATGTATTATTTAGTTTGTAGGAAAGTTATAGAGTTCACAAACTATGGTATAGATCTGAATATTGATCAATCCTGAAGTACTGACAGCCAATCTAATTTCTTAAGGTCCAAGAATGTCAGAATAGTACAGATATCCCCCAAATGACCCCTTTTTGCAGAGTAGATAGTCCGACGTACTTCATAAGAGGAATTTTTTTTTTTTTTACATACTGTCACCAGTGCAGTACAGCGTCATCATATAACTGGCATGGCGGTGAACAGGGACACTGACTGGTGACAGTATGAAAAAAAATATATATATATATTTTTTTTTTTTTAATTTTTTATTACTTTTTTTAAATTTTTTTTTAAGATTTTTTTTTTCATATTTTACTATGACCAAAGTAGTACAATGTTTCCATAGTAACATTGTACTACTTTGGGGAAGTGATCAGTATTTTATACTTTGCTCTAAGCAAGCATTTACCTGAATGACATTGATTCATTCAGGTTTTTTTTTTGTTTTTTTTGTGGTTAGCTGTGATTTGGCCACAGCTAATCACATGACATGTGCATGTGACCTGCTGTGACCATTCACAGCTAGGCACTAGTATACAATGGATGGCATGAATGAAGCCATCCATTGTATACAACTGTCATGTGATCTGCTGTGATTGGTCACAGCAGGTCACATGATACCGCCAACGGGGGCCGGTACTCAGATCTGTCATCGGCCGTGTCCGAGATACACGGCCGGTGACGGATCGCGCCGCTGCGTGGCTCTGCAACCGTGTGAACTGCGCATGTGTGGGAGCACACCAAATGGCGTGCACCCGGAAAGCTGAAGCATTTTTGCGGCCGCCAAACGGCTATAGGCCGGGCGGCTAATGGTTAAAGATAAGCACAGGATAACCTCCCAAATGCCCAGAATGCACTGAAAAGTGGTAAATTATGAACTATTTTTGACTGTTTCAGAGAAATACACACAGTAGAAGCAGAGACAGCAGGATGTGTTGAGATTAGCTTAGGTGTGAGTTGCTCATTAACATTTCTTTTGTTTCCAAGGGTGGGAGAGGTCTGAGGTGTGAATGGTCATCACACTGTGGACAAGCTTGGTAGGAACATCCTGTGCTCAGTCTTTTGTCCATCTAAGTACCTTGAAAATGCTTTGAATGCATTCTTCCTGATGAAAAAAGGCTCTGGACAGCATCGGGAACTGGAAGAGTTAGAAAAACATTTTCATGGACATGGACACATAGGAAAACATTAGGGAGAGTTCAGGGCCTGCTAAAAAAAAACCGCTGAACAGCTCCTAAACGTCCGTTTATCAGCTGCAGTGTACATGAGCCCTACGGCCTTCCCCAACAACCGAACAAACCTGACACACTTTTGAGATTCCCCAGTTACTTGCTACTTTTTTTTTTATTATGGAGAATCCATAGCTGGATCTTGAAAAAATGCTTGGGTTTTAATGGCCAAAACATCTAGTATACCTTCTCACTGGAATTTATAGCAGATCCAAGAATCACGTGTGCAATTCAGCTTACTGGAGACCTCCAGTTTTCATAGTTTGTGTCCATTTAAATCACATCAGTTTACTGGTCTCAGAGCTTTATAAGAAGCATTTAGCATGACCTCTTTACACCTACCTTTTTTTTTTTTTCTTTTTTCTTTTTTTAGGACATCCCAAAGCAGGGGGCTCTTAGTTGGAGAGGTGACCAGCAATTACATCTACTTGGAGTTCCTATCTCCTACCTGAAGGAACAAGTTGCAGATGAGGTAATAATTGTGTATGTTGTTACCTTCTATGTCCTTGATATTTGTTGAGATATTTGGACAGTCTTCCTTACCAATAGGCTCTAGTTTTGTAAGAAAAACACAAAATCTTTCCATAACTTCAGCTGCTTGTGTTTTTAGTTCTGGTAAGTTTAGTTTTTATGGGTTAGGTTTCTGGCAGGTTTGTTATAAGCCCTTGTAAGCCTGTTAAACCTGCCTATTGTATTCAGAATCTTCACCCACTGTTAAGATTAGCATATCTAAACTCTGGTTCAAAATGTTACTGTAACATCAAGCTTTGCTGTGTATATTACACCAAATCTACTCATTTTCAGGGATTGTTTTCCACTAATTTGACAAAGATCCTGGCAGTCTCTGGACTTCCTGTTGCAGGATGACAATTGTAAACCACTGCATCACAATTTGCATCATCAGCCTTCCTGGACACTTCTTCAGTAGTCTCCCTGTAGTCTCCTTATTGTTAGCACAGGTTGGCCTACATGCAAATCTGGCCATGTCCTTCATGGGAACTGTGCAGGGAAAGAGATAATTTAATGTACACTGTATTGCCAAAAGTATTGGTGGGCCGGCCTTTAAACACACATGAACTTTATTGGCATCCCAGTCTTAGTCCGTAGGGTTCAATATTGAGTTGGCCCCGCCCTTTGCAGCTATAACAGCTTCAACTCTTCTGGGAAGGCCGTCCACAAGGTTTAGGAGGGTGTCTATGGGAAGGTTGGACCATTCTTCCAGAAGCACATTTGTCAGGTCAGGCACTCATGTCGGGGGAGGAGGCCTGGCTTGCAATCTGCACTCTAATTCATCCCAAAGGTGTTCTATGGGGTTGAGGTGCAGGCCAGTCAAGTTCCCCCATCTCAAACTAACTCATCCATGTCTTTATGGACCTTGCTTTGTGCACTGGAGCACAGTCATGTTGGAACAGGAAGGGGCCATCCCCAAACTCTTCCCATAAAATTGTGAACATGAAATTGTCCAAAATGTCTTGGTATGCTGACACCTTAGGAGTTCCCTTCATTGGAACTAGAGGGCCAAGCCCAACCCCTGAAAAACAACCCCACACCATAATCCCCCCTCCACCAAACTTTATACTTGGCTCAATCACTCCAGAGAACACGTCTCCACTGCTCTAGAATCCAGTGGCGGCGTGCTTTACACCACTGCATCCGACGCTTTGAATTGCACTTGGTGACGTAAGGCTTGGATGCAGCTGCTCGGCCATGGGAACCCATTCCATGAAGCTCTCTACGCACTGTTGTGCTAATCTGAAGGCCGCACAAAATTTGGATTTCTTTAGTTACTGACTCTGCAGACAGTTGGCAAGTTCTGCTCACTGTGTGTATTTAGTAGCATGGATGGACTTGTAGCAGCCAATCACAGTACCACGCTTGAATTCACTGAGCTCCTGAGAGCGACCCATTCTTTCACAAGAATTGGGAGGTGATTGGAACACCTGAATCCAATGACTTGAAGGGGTGGCCTAATACTTTTGGCAATATAACGTATTTCACAAGTGATCCACTTTCTAATTCAACATTATATGGTATGATTCTTTTTTTTGGGGGGGGGGGGTTACTCCTGTTTAATTTTTGTTTTTGGTAGGGAAGACACATCAGCATTTGCCATATTTCCATTTCTCTCTTGTGATTCCATTAGGGATCCCATTTTCCCCTCACTTCCTGGCCCTATGACACTTCTAATAGAAAAGTGGGATTGGGGGTTACAGTTGTTGCCAGGGCATCAAGGTACAGACATTAATGAACTTAATGACCTTTTCCCCATGTCACTAAGTAATATGTGTGTTTGTTTTTCTCTTTGTGCATGTTGGAAAGATTTCTTATCACTTCCTGTCCTAAGAGGAAATCTCCCCAAATAGGGACACAGACCACAACACAAGGGGCTGTGTCATTGCTCTATCCAAACCAAAATAAATTGTTTTGGCTGTAAACTGTGTGTTGTTTTTTGTTTTGTTTTTTATTTATTTTTTTTTACACATGATGAATTACCGTTGAATTATCACTCCTACAGCCCAGCCTTGCTGCACTGCCATGGAACCGAGCAATCAGGAAGTCACCCTGGAAAGGGTAGAACTGAGACTTGACTGTTTACTGCTGTATACTGTACCTGTTATTCTTCATGTCGCCCTCCAGGATTTCCTTTCATCATACAAAAATTTTGTCTTCTAGCGTCGGCGACAGGTGGTAGAAGAGTCTCAACGGCTCACAGAGATGTTGAACAGGTGAGTAAATAACTGACGGCATCCATCAAAGTGAATTTAAAGTAGAACTGTGGCCAGGCTGTGGGCATTCGGTTATTGCCATATTCTTAACAAAAAGTAACTTGGCTATAGGGCCAGTGCATACTGACTTGCGCTAAAATGCATGTACATTTCCATGCATTTTAGTCGCATTTTAACGTTCGCTGATGTCCGATGACATACGTTTTTACATCCTTTGACATACATTTGGCATTTTAGTGCAGCGCAATGCATTTTTATGGTTTGAATAGGATAGATTGGAAATTTGTTTTTCAGATGTCCTTCTGTTGATCTGGGTTTTACAGCTGTACTAAAATACACTGGCTTGAATTAGGTCTTAAAGAAAAATTCTGGGATAGGCAAAAAAAAAATCACCCATTAGTACGCCCCCTACACAAAACGGTTATTAAAATTTTGAAAATTCTTACTGTAAAATATCGTATTGTCTCGATATTTTATTAACTTGTATTGATGAGAAATGTTCAGATAGAAAGTCCTTCCACTTCTTGCATAAACTCAAAAAGATGATTTAATAATAATGTTGCATAAAATTAGAAATAAAATATTGGCATACAGAATGTTTAAATAATGTCCAAAAAATATAGTTAAGTTCTTGATAATAAGATTGTATATATGTATATGTGTGTGTAGTGTGTAACGCATCAAGGCTTCTAGCAAAGTGTCCTTAAAAAGTCTTTGTTCTGCTCTTAAAAGAGCAATCCAGCCCCCACCATCTCCTAAAAGTGGGTTGGTATTCTCTTGTAGTCCCACTAAGATAATTGACACCAACAGAGGTATTAAAACAAAACCTCCAATCTACTTCTCTCAAAGTCTGAGTGTAACTTTATCTCTTACATAGATGGGGGAGGATGGGGGAAGGTATAGCTAATTGCTCTCATATGTGGCTTGAATGTAAAGGAAAAACCCAAGATATATGTTCATATGTATATTCACAGACTATGAAGTCTAATTACTTTTCCCAATCTAGAACAAATATAAATATAATAACTCAATTATTCTATTAAGATCCATCTCATTCATACTTATGTTAGTACTGTTAATAAGAAGATATTAGATATTGGGTTAAGGAAAGCTTCTAACACTTACCTTTTAGAAGAAAAGTCTAATGGGATTTTCGTCACCTCATCTCTGTATTCCAAAAGATAACAGCATCTGCTCTGCCAAGGAGGAGGTGTAACAGCAGGGATTGCATCATATCCTCTTCTCTCTCTGCTATAAAAGTAAACTACAGTTCCCATCAACCACTGGAAATAGTAGTGGATGTGGGCGGGGACACTAGACTTGTAAATGTTGAATGTGACCAACAAGATGTACGTCACACAGACAGGCAGGGAAGCCTAAATGATAGCTCTCTGTCATCTAAAAAAAATATTGATGCTGGTTTATACTGAAATGTATCAAAAGATAAACAACTGTAAAAAACAAACAACACAAAAACAGCGCAAAATCTAAAATTAAAATAACACAAATAGATAAACACTAAATTTATAATAAGTGTTCGTGAAAAAATATATATATATAAGTCCTTATTCCCATCAAAACCAATAAAAAAATCAATCAAAAATATTCCAAATGTGCTTCCACCTATCCACCACGTGAGAAATAATGTTGACCGCACACTCCATCTGGTGAGTGCAGTCAACATTATTTCTCACGTGGTGGATAGGTGGAAGCACATGTAGAAGATTTTTTATTGATTTTTTTTTATTGGTTTTGATGGGAATAAGGACTTATATATTTTTTCACAGACACTTATTATAAATTTAGTGTTTATTTGTGTTATTTTAATTTTAGATTTTGCGCTGTTTTTGTGTTTATTATTGGTGTTTTTTCACTGGTGCACAGCTGCATAATCATATAGTTTTTTTCTTTTTTTGGCGCTGGGATATATACTTTTGGTTTAACTGTAAAAAACAGACTGTAGGCAGTCGTTAATCAAAAATACCCATGCAGAGCAGCATTATAAATAATTACGTGCAGAACTTTATTACATATCTAATTCAAAGATTATTTGTGAACATTACCTTGCAAAAAGGGACAAACAAACACCAGCCCTATATAGTGAATTAAAAGAAAACAATCTGTACTAGAGCGTATGCATATGGTCAATGATGTGACCAAGCCCCCTATGGGCGGGGTTAAACACGTCAGAAGGTGTGGCCGGAGCAACAGTTGAGGCCATCCATCACACATATTGTTTTCTGACTCCTGGGGATTGGTTTGAGTGGCGTTCACCCCTACATACTGCACCAAGTCTCTGCAGTAACTTGGGAAACTGCTCCCTCTCCCTTTCTCTGCCAACAGGGTGATTATCATGTACATACAGCCTCGAGCTGCGCCAGAGGCTCCTCTGAGGTACATCAATGATATTTTCATCAAAATATCATTGATGTACCTCAACCACTTAAGAACATGGCTAAGGTACATTGGTGATTTGTAAACTATTTCCTGTTCCTATAATCCCAAATGGAGGCAAGCATATGTCGGAGCGCAGGGGGCTCCCATTAAGGTACCACAGATCTGTTGGTAAATGGCTCCTAGGAATTGGAAGCAGTTATTAAAAAGCATGAATTCTAGGAGATCCAAGATAAATTAATTTTGGACCCCCATTTCTGGATAGTGTAGTCTAAGAAATCGGGCTTCTACTGTCATATCCCAAACACATGGAATTGACGTGTAGAGTGATTCCACGTCAGTTTCTACCAGTTCTTTCTGGTACCTGGATACCTTCTATTTTAGTCAAAACATCCCTAGTATCTTGCATGTAGGATTGTAAAGTGATGACCATGTCATCTAAGTATTTACCTATTTTTTCCAGAGGGCCATTAACAGCAGATGCTATGGGCCTCCCTGGTGGACTCGGGATCTTTATGTATTTTTTTTTTTTTTTTATAATCCAAACAACTTTTATTGCCAAGACAATAAAAAAAATGGAACAGTGCTTACAGAATCTACAATGATGTTACTTCAACAGGATTACACATAAATAGAACAATGTGGATATGCAGAACCTGTAATAGACAGAATAACAGAAATAGTAACCAATCAAAACAGAGAAGATCAGGATCCATGGCCATCTTGAGAATATTATCCCATAAAATGTATAATATATTAAAGACATCCACTCTTAAGAAGTCATATTCATGTTTAGTTAGCAAATTTGCCTGATAGGCCCAGAACAGTTAACGGTTCAAACACTCCACAATTTTTGAAAGGGTTTTCTGACAACTTGACGTAAGTATTGGAATCACTCAGTTGTCTTTTAATCTCTTGTCTATTCATTAGGACTACATTACCTTTTTTTGTCACTTCATGGTTATATTTAGAAGCATTTTTAATTTGTCTAGAGCAATTCTTTCTGCTTTCGTCAAGTTGTCAGGTCGATTTTTTTCCCAATCATCTTTAAGTAGATCAGAATGTACCAAGTCAAGGAAAAGGCTAAGCCATTTATTTTCACTTAAATTAGGCGTTCTTTTAGGCTTTGTTTTTAATCTAGTTATTCTTTTCTATTTTGTGGACGATGTATCTACATTATCCTCTTCATCATTAAGGTGACTGATTAAGTAGTGTAATGCTTGAAAAATAGGTTGGTAGCTTATTTCATGGGAAGGTCTGCTGGAAATGATGAAATGCCCCTGCTGCATTCCCAGATAGCTTTAAAAATGTGCTGGACAGAACGTAATTATGTCAAAAATGAAGGAATCCTTTTTTTGGATACAGTTGTGTGTTGTTTTTTCTGATGCTTTTTTATTGAGTTTTTGAAGCACTAATCACATACTGAACAAACAGCCCAGCCCAACAATACAGTCGCAGTGGGTAGATTAAAGTAGTAGAAGCGGAGATATTATGGGAATGGTCTGTTATAAAACAGCATAAAGGCAGATTATGTAACTTCACATGAGTAGTTACAGACAAACATTAGTAGTTTACAGTTGTGTATTTAGTCCATTAGTTTATTTAAAAGGAAGCCAACAGCAATGGTCATATTTAGTATGTTTGCCATTGATGCTGTAACCTGTTATGTTTCCTAAGTCAAATGAACGAACTTGAAGAGGTGGAAAGTGAAACTTTGGAGCTCTGCAATGGTGAGGAGGAGGATGGGGTATCAGAACATAACCTCTGGGTGGACAAATATACTCCGAAGTGCTACACAGAACTGCTCAGTGATGATGTAAGCTGTTTCTCATGTCAGATGGTTAAGTTTATTCCCTTTAAATTGTAATGGAAAAAGTAGAGCAAAATCTGAGACTGTTTGCATATCATACTATCATGTACAATGTAACCGTGTGTGTATGTATATATGTGTGTGTACATATATGTGTGTGTATGTATGTGTGTGTGTGTGTGTGTGTATGTATGTGTGTGTGTGTGTGTGTGTATATATGTGTGTGTATATATGTGTGTGTGTGTATATATGTGTGTGTGTGTGTGTGTGTGTGTGTATATATGTGTGTGTGTGTATGTGTGTGTGTGTGTGTGTATATATGTGTGTGTGTGTATATATGTGTGTGTGTGTGTGTGTGTGTATATATGTGTGTGTGTGTGTGTGTGTGTGTGTGTATATATGTGTGTGTGTGTGTGTGTGTGTGTATGTATGTATATATGTGTGTGTATGTATATATATATGTGTGTGTGTGTGTATGTATATATATATATGTGTGTGTGTGTATACAGATAGATAGTAACACAAAATCAACTGGACTTGATGATTATTCTTGAACACTGTCCTGACTGTCTGCTTTGGCTCATTGTAGTAATGGGGTTATGGTGCTTGAATTACACACAGAATGTAAATGCCATGGAATTCCCTCCCAAGTAAACTGAATAAATCCCTTAAGCCAGCCATACATGGATTGAAATTCATCAGGTTCAGCAGGGACTGGCTGAATTTTCAATCCATGTATGGGGAAGAGGTTCTACAGAAGTCAGTCTACTGATTGACTTCTGTACGACCACTCTGTCAGATTTTTTCCATTTGATCAACGCTGCAGGCTATAGTGTGTGTGGATAGGGGAATCAAGTACGTTTTATTTATTCATTTATTTTTTTTTTCATTTGATCTGGTTGAACAAAACAACTGACTGATCTATGGGCTGCCTTAGATGAGTGGTACAAACAATAATTAGCATGTTTATTTGATCTACTGTAAAATATCCCTTTAGCTGAATGGCTGAGAAGCTTTATATTTTCCTTCGTAACTAATGAAGTAAATCAGTGTTCGAATTTTAAAAGTTAATCTACCTGGTCAGTTTTGCTGTAATGTATAAATGGAGAATAGATTGTTTTGCATTTTTTACATTTTCTGGTGAAAATACTGGTCCAAGCTCCTGTTAGCACTGGCCACAGTCTGTCTGATAGCCAGGAAACTTGGTCACATAATTTCTGTTGAAGCGAGAGATCAAGCCAATGTAGTTTTTTTAAAGTAGTCATTCCAAGCTAGTTAAATTAAGAGCATGGAAAAACACGTTTTAATTGTCCTTTTTGTTTTCATTATTTCATCTCCAGTGTCAGCAGAAAACCTGAGCCCCAGCATTTAGCGACAGATAAAGACCTCTGCTTTCAGTAAAGTAGCAGTCCAACATGCCCCCTGCATAGTCATAAACTGCAATTTTGATGCTCATACTCTTTCTGAAGCAAGGATTGTGAGAGACTGCTGCTTTCACTCAGAAAGCAGAGGTCTTTTTATCTGCAACTGAATACCAGGGCTCAAGATATACTACTGGAGTTATCAAATAAATATATTTAATTTTTATATATAATTTTTTTTTTTTAGAACCTTACATTTGTCTGCATTCTCAATCTAGTTATTAACTTTATTTCATTACTGTATGGTTATTGCATATAATAGGTTTGCTGTTAATTTTTTTTTTTTTGTCTATAATTGGTATATATTTTTTTCCCTCTCTTGGCTCAGTATACAAATCGTTGCCTGTTGAAATGGTTAAAACTCTGGGATACGGTGGTGTTTGCAAAGGAGAAGACTGTAAAAAAGGCCAAACCAAGCACTGAGCAGAAAGCAAACTTCAGAACACAGAAGGAGCAGCAGGGCAAGTGGAAGACCAAAGCCCAGATCACAGAGGAGATTCTGGAGGCAGAGCTAGATCAGCATAACAGGCCTAAATACAAGGTAGCTGAGTGAAGTTATGAAGCGTTGTCTTTAGCAATCCATGAATTTGATTAGAATAAATAATATTCTAAAAATGGTCATATACAGAATTAAGTACAATTGTGGAGTGCAAATGCAGCTTTTGGAGTGGTGTTACAGCAGTGCAGGTACAAATGTTGACTTTTAGTACAATACTGCAATTAGAAACTGTGGCAGAAGTTGGCTTTATAATAAACAGCCTATGGAACGTCAGGTCTAAGGGAACAAGACCAGGGGTGTTGAACCAAGCATCCCACATTTGCTCAATTTATCTGGGCATCCATGATGTTGGTAGAGAAGTTGCTCATTTATTTATTACAGGTACTTATATAGCGCCATCAATTTACGCAGTGCTTTACATATATATTTTGTACATTCACATCAGTCCCTAACCCTCAAGGGGCATACAATCTAAGGTCCCTAACTCATATTCATACATATACATACTAGGGACAATTTAGACAGGAGCCTAACCTACCAGCATGGAGTTTGAATCTTTGCGGCATGTTTCCGGGCTGAGTGAAGTGCGCGGCTGAGCCATTAAGTTTGCAGAACCAATGGAGAATACGAGTCTGACCCATTATCCAGAGGAAGGGAATCCCTGTAAACAGGTGGCTGACCCTATCCATCCTAAAGGGGACCTCTAGAGCAAAGCAGACATCATCCATCTGCAGTGTTGCCCATTCCTAGACTGATGTTCCACATACACCGATCATACCTCACAACCTAAGTGCCCTGAGGTGGATATATATAACACTGTGCATATTCTATGCGCATCTGGTAAGTGCGCAATCCTACCATTTCTTCAAAGCACCAGTATACGGATATCTGCTCGCTTCTGTGTTTTTCGTATGCTTTATAGACTGATCCACATCTGGATTCTACTGTGATTATATTTATCTTAGCGCTGCACTGTATTATTTATTGTACATTTGGAGGTTTCATTTGGTTACCTGAGTGTATCAGCTGCTATATTGGAGAGCGCTCACTTTATTTATTACAACCTACCAGCATGTCTTTGGAGTGTGGGAGGAAACCCACGCAGGCACAGGGAAAACATGCAAACTCCAGGCAGGTAGTGCCGTGGTTGGGATTCAAACGACCCTAGTACTGCCAGGCGGAAGTGCTAGCCATTTAGCCACTGTGCTGCCCATAGCAAAGGGTGGCCCCCACATGCCTTAACCCAATCCTGAGACGTTGGAGTCTCAGATTTCCAGTTCAGTAAGATTAATTTATGGGCCTGGAATAGCCCTCTGAAAACTGCTTCTCTAGTATGGGTATCATCCAATATAGCTAAAGACATTTTTTTTCATTTTTCATTTTAACTGCACTTTGATAAGCTCTGTTAATGGTATATATAACCGTCTTCCAATATCTATGGAGCTTACTGCAGCACCACAGCGTATGAATCAGGTCACCGTGGTCTCTGCAACACTCACTGCAGATCAGGTTGTGCAATAGGCCCAATTTATGGAGTTTAGTGAGGGTGTCATGGGTACCTAACACTATATAAAATTGAGAGAGCGGCTTCCCATTGGTCATCTAGAGCCTAACTCCGCTTCCTATATTTCTGTTGCTTTACATGGGTAGCCCTGTAAGTAGCATGACATAACAACAGGAAATAAACCCCTCGGTTGTCCTGATATGTTGCAAAAAATTAAAAATAGGAGTGAGAGATGCCAAACCAACTGAATTTATGTTAGTAAAAATAATTCTGAACCAAGTTCATTCTTTGTGCGATATTTACTGTACAGTATAAGTGCAAAATATTCCAAATGACAAGTCGACTTCCAAAATAGTAAAATGCTTTGCTGTTTTTTTAGTGAGCTTTGAAGAGGTGGACTGTCAATGGAGCAGTTTTTATCTGTTTACGTAGAGATGAGACTTGTCCCATAGCTCCTTTACATTGATCACTGAACCGGCCCTATCGGTCTCTACCCAAACGGAGCTTACTTTCTGAATAGTCCTACGTTGCAAGGCCAGGTTTGGTGGAAGGTCACACAAAACAGATAGCATTGGACTGAATCAAACCAAGGACCCTAGTGGGGTGCCAAGCGGGAATACTAACCAGATAACCCAGCATGCTGTCCAACTTCATATCCTGCCCTAAATGTTTCCTGTAGTTGAGAAGAACCATAGCAGACTCCAGTGGGTTATTCAAGGAGGAGAGGGAGCTCGATTTGGCTCTTCTTAAATGAACGTTAAGTCAACTTTTTTTTTTTTTTTTAATAAAGCTAAAGCTGGTATTTTTCAATAGCCTCCGTAAAACAGATGGGAATCGTGATGAGATTGCCATTCAGCAAAATTCCCAAAACCAGAAGAGTTTCAGAACTTATAGATTAACATAGACACCTAGTAAATGCAGGCTTATATTAATATACTGTATAATGGATGTTTGCTTAGTTTGTTAAATATCCAATATATTTTTTCCAAGATTGCATTGCTTACTGGTCCTCCTGGTCTCGGGAAAACAACCCTGGCTCATGTTATAGCAAGGCATGCTGGGTACAATGTTGTGGAAATGAATGCTAGGTGAGTGTTTTGTATTTATTTATATTATTATTATTATACAGGATTTATATAGCGCCAACAGTTTGCGCAGCGCTTTTCAAATTTATTTATATGCTTTGACGTTCTAAAGGGACTATAATAAATTGAAATTGTTACTTTCAATTGCTCTTACTCTTTCCAGGTATTATGTTTTTCTGTTTTCATTAATATAAGCAGTCAATTTACTGCCTTCAAAGTCTCATTAGCCCTGGTTTACATCGGTGTGACTTGCCATGTGATTTGACAGTTTCAAATCACTTGACAATTCACTTCCTAATTGTGCTTATGGAACAGTTCAGATCGATGCGACTCAGACTTTGTGGTGTGGCACCAATATTGGGGAAAAAAAGCTTCCTGCACTATTTTTGGCATTTTCTTGTGTGACTTGCATAGACCTCTGCATGAAGTCGCACAGATGTCAGGTAAGTGGCACATGAAATTGCACTGACCAGTGGCGTTGAAATTGCGCTGCTTCAAGGGAAGTAGTGTGATTTCAAAGCCACATTCAGTGTGAACCAGGGCTTAATCCTTTAAAGAGTTAGTCTGCCTAAGCGTGATATTTCATCCTTCGCTGAATGTATTTAAGTTGAATCACAGAGTATCTAATACCCTCGTATTCTGATTTTTCCTCTTCTGCTCATGAGCTCCAACTTTCATAGTAATCCCCTTATAATTTTACATATGATGAAGGTGGAGAATTAGAGTCATAAACTCTTGTCAGGGAGGTATTCGTGCCAGAATGCCTGTGAGATGTAAAGAGCTGGTGTGATTTGCCTTTGACTATTCACCAGTAATTGAAATATCGCATTTGGATAGACAATCTTTTAATATTTCCTTACTATATCCCATCTTGTAAAATTATCAGATCTAGGGTTTTTTAATCCATCTCCACTTCAATACTGTACCTATCCACACATAGAACATGATCACAACCGATTAGGTCTCACGTGAAACACCTTAAACTTTAATGGTGGATATTCACCCTAATGGTACTTACTGAGCACTAAACAGCCATAATGCACATGTACCTTGGTAGATCTACTAGGATGCCATGTTTGATTCCTGAACCGGGCTGAAAATTGTACTGGACTTCCCTTTATTATTTTATTTTTTTATTGCACTGTAGCTGGCCCACAAATACGTGAACTGACTTCATAGAAAAGGATTGTGGTTCAAAGCACAACCTATTTGTATTTCAGATGTCTGGATGCTTGGAGTTTAGCTTTAGCAATAAATCAGTACAGCATTATCACTCAATAAAATTATGATTGTTGCCAAAAGCGATTTTAAAGGTTTTTTTTTTTTTTTTGTAAAATAACAAACATGTCTATACTTACCTACTGTGTGCAGTGATTTTGCACATAGCAGCCTGGATCCTCCTTTTCAGGTCCCCTGCAGGCTCTCCTAGCTCCTCCTGTCTGTCAGGTGCCCCCAGAGCAATGGGAGCACCCATTGCTCAGTGTGTCCATTCACACTCTGAACTGCGTTATGGCCCCACCCCCTCTCCTCATTGGCTGACTGGCTGTGATTGACAGCAGTGGAATGGGTCATGCTTGCTGTCTCAGCCAATGAGGCAGAGACCCAGGACAGCCGAGGTTGTCATTCACATCGCTGGCTCGAGAAGGGGCTGAGGGAGCTGCTGCACACAGAAGGTGTTTTTTTACCTTCATCCATAGAACGAATGAAGGTTAAAAATCTTTAGCCTTTACAACACATAAACAGAGCGCAAGCAACCGAATATAAAAAATTGTAAGCAGGTGACCAGAATGGTAACTGTTTTCTTTCATTTATTTTGCTAGTGATGACCGCAGCCCGGATGTCTTTAGGACCCGTATAGAAGCTGCTACTCAAATGAAGTCTGTTCTGGGAGCAGACGAGCGACCCAACTGCCTGGTTATCGATGAAATTGATGGTGCACCCACTGTAAGTAAAGGGACAACTGTTTCATGTAAAAAAAACAAAAGTAAGATATAATCCGCCATCAATCTTAAACTGAAAATCTTGTCAAAACGTTTTAGTTTGGTTTGAGTGTGGAAGGCTTAGACCCTTGCTTATGTGTGTTCCTATTGGAAGATTTCCCTTTACTTCCTGTATCAGAAGCAAATATTTATTGTTAATTCTCACTATTTTTTTTTTTTTCCGTTCTTTTTAAAACTGTCATGTGTGATGTTTATTCCATGTTTATTCCACACCTCCTGCTCTGTGATGCCAGACAGCAAAAAAACCTAATCCTTGACTACTCTATCGTAGACTTTTGTTTTCTTTCCGGATTTCCATGCTGTAATCCATGCTGCACTGACTCCATTACCACCGCTGTCTCCTAGCTAGCAGTGTGTATCAACTTCCCTCAGTGCTTACACCTTCCAAGCCTTAGGCTCCATGCACACGGGGCGTTTTAATAACGCTGGTAACAGCTGTGTAAAGTCACGTTAAAACGTGAGTTTTTCAGCGTTTTTGCATTAGCATTTTGCCACGTTTTTTTGCAGTTTTTTTTTTTTTTTTACCCCAAAAAATTTCCAAAACCTCTGGTTTGTCGGCGCTGGGCATAGATATGAGTGAAGGAAAAATGGCCTCCACTCATCTCTATGCCCTTGGAGGACCACAGCAATGTCACGTCCGGTTCAGGACATTTTTTTTTTTTTTTTTTTAAAGAACTGGATTAATGCTTTTTTCTGATCCAATGCTTTACATTGCAGAGGAGAGATGTGGGGTCTTATTAACCCCATATCTCTCCATAAACAGGATCTGTCACTAATTTCTATCACAAGAGATGCATGCATTTCTTGTGATAAGAATAAAAGAAATTAAAACATTTTTTTAAGGGACAGTGAAAAAAAAAACAAAACAAAAAACATTAAATAAAAAAAAAGTTTAAAGTGCCCCTGTCCCCCTGTGCTCGCACGTAGTGGTGAATGCATACATAGGCCATGCCCACATATGTAAATGGTGTTCAAACCACACACGTGAGATATCGCCACAAACATCAGAGCAAGAGCAATAATTCTCGCACTAGACCTCTGTAATTTTACACTGCTAACCTGTAGAAATGTTTAAAGCATCACCCATGGAGATTAAGTACCGCAGTTTCACGCCATTCCACAAGCTTGCACAATTTTAAAGCGTGACATGTTGGGTATCTATTTACTCGCTGTAACATTCTTTCTTATTTTACAAAAAATTGGGGTATATATATATATATATATATATATATATATATATATAATTTTTTTTTTTTTTTTAATCAAATTATATTTTTTTCCAAAAAATATATATTCATCTTTAAAAACTGCACATTTCGGTTTTTGGCCAAGTGCATTTTGAGTTTTCGGTTTCGGTACCAGAATTGTTATTTCGGTGCACCACTAATGAACACATAGGGTAACATGCTGGGGGAGTTTACTGGCTGTAGAAAAAGTAAAAAGTCAAAAACAGCCGCTGTAAAAACGTCCAATGAGTATGACTTATTCTCACCTCACTCACGCAGTGTGCACAGGTTCAGATATCCATCTCATGGCAAAAAGGGAAAGAAGCAAAGCTTTATACTACTGCTCACAAGTGTCCAAATGACAAGCGCTTACCAGAACCAAAATAACTACAGATCTCACTAGAGACCACCATTCTTATGCCGTAACCACTGGTATCTGGTGTCTGTACCTATGGAATGCTCCACCTCTTTCTCTCTTTTTAAACTCTCAACAGAATCAAAATCTGGTGAGGCACGGGCACGTCCACCAAATATAGAGAACATCTCCACGTTGGACACAGCCCCTAAAACATCTATCACTATATGAAATATTAGCATTTGTTTGTCTAAATGAATGATTAGATTCTATTCTGTAGAAGGTGTAGGAAGAAGGCGGGTACACGAAGGGGTAGAGTAAAGGGTTGTTGGGTGTTCTAGTGGAGTGCTTTTGCATGCCATGGACTAAGCAGATCTTTGCTAGTACAGTAGAATTCACACTACAACATATTATAAAGTTCGAATTATTTAAATGTATGATTTTTTTTTTTTTTTTTTTATAGATCTCCATTAACATGCTGCTCAGCTTGGTAAACAGAAAAGATGGGAAAGACACAGACTCTGCTACCGAAGGTGCAGCAACAAAGAAAAAAAAGAAGGAAGGAGGTTTGCTGCTTAGACCCATCATCTGTATTTGCAATGACCAGTAAGTCCTGATCTCATTTGTTTAGATATATTTGCTAAAACTGGGTGATATATCTGGCAAGGTGTATAGACAGGCAGTGTAGGGGCCTGTGTAATCTGGAACAGATTAATGTGTGTGCTGATCGTGTTATTAAACTCCCACACTGTTCTCCAGGACAGGTGCTACACCAATATGAAATCATGCTACCAATGACTTCCTATGTGTAGGGGCAGACTGGCCATCGGAGCACTCGGGCACTGCCCGAGGGCCTGGGGTCAGTAGGGGGCCCCATGTGATGCCCCTGGTTCCTTTTTATTGGCTTTTTCATAGGCTTTTTTGGGTGTGGGCGAGGACACAGGGGCCCCATGATCTCCTATTGCCCGGGGGCCCCATTAGTTGTCAGTCTCCCCCTGCCTATGTGTGTCTGTTTGAAAGCACAGTTAGTCACATGAGTAGATATTCAATTAGGTAGTTTATTCTAGATCTTGGTTTACCCCACCACTCATGCTGCTTCTTGAATATGAATTCTCCTCTCACTTTCACCTGTCAACACCTTGCCTCTATAAAGATAACTGCCTCCATGCAGACACAGTGCAGAACACAGCATAGTGCTTTTTTCTTTTCTTTTTTTTTTTTTCTTTAAACACCAAAACAGGTTTTATTTTTCTTGTCAAAATCCTCCTTAAAGCAGAACTTTTCCCATAATAACTTGATGAAAAATGTTCCACATTAATAATTATGCTGCCAGAATGACTGTGTGCTGTATATTGCCTCCAGCATTGTTCCTGTTTCTTCTTTCTGGTGGCTGATATTTTGCTGAAGCCCACAGCCTCTGAGCAGCAGTAAATATTTAGGCTGTCAGCACATCGGCCTCTACATTTCTGACACAGTGATGAAAAATGGAGAGCAACTGAGCATGTGCAGAGCAGGATGAGACAGTGTATTACTAGACTTTAAACAGCATAGACACTTATTTTTAATGTTTTACATAGCTATACCTGCAAAAGGAGCCGGCCTGAAGTGATCTAGCAAGACATAATTTTCTGACTAAAGTTCCGCTTTAACTGAAGCCTTTTGCTGATATTAAACATTCCTGTCTTTTTCATACCAGTTTATGTAATACAAAGCATGGATTATTACAGAGCCCATCCTGGCTGTGTTTTTTTTTTTTTTCTGCTGTTTATAGATATTTTTTGTCCACTTTGAAGATGGCTGTTTTTTGCCCCTTTTTGTTGTTTAGCTTGTGTGAATCCTCACCAAATCCGTGTGACCCTTTTCTCTCCTGTACAGGTACGTCCCAGCACTGCGACAGTTGAGGCAACAAGCTTTCGTGCTAAATTTCCCTCAAACATTACCTTCCAGGCTGGTACAAAGGTTATATGAGGTCAGTGAAAACGCAGTTGGAAAAATCATCTTATCTGTAGTTCAGAGTAGTATGCAAGATTCTACCAACTTTATAGTATAGAAAATTTTAAAACGGAGCTCCAGTCCCCAGAAGACATTTTTTTTAAAAGCGGACCCAAGATTGCCTTTCGTTAACATTAACAATTGGATAAAGTTATTAGTTAAAGCCTTTTAATTACTGTTAAATATGTTAAAGTTTACCTTGATCTCGGAAGCAGCCAGGCTTCCGATGGCTGTGGGCATCTGAAGCCCACAAGTCTTTACTTCCTGGAGTTGGTGCTGTTGGCTATCCCAGCATGCACCACTCGATCTTGCTTCCCCACACAGGACTCCGGTAAAATGGTGCCAAACTCCGGTTTTGACGTACCGCAATAGTCAGACACTAGGAACCCAACAGGCTCCTGGGATACAGGACCTGACATCCCAGGAGACTTTGCGATTCGCCATAACACGTCGTTGCCTAGGTGGCCGGGACAAGAAGTGCAGTGCTGAAACTTCTTGTCCGGCCCATGTATATAAACGGCCAGACGGGAGCAGTGCAGGGGTGGGTTGGCCAATCAGTGATCACATGAATAGGTGTAAGCAAGATGTCATTTATGACATCCTTGCTTACTACGTGTGAAATCGGTGAATGATCACAGAGATCTCATGGTATAAGGCTATTCACAACAGCCTTGTACCATGTGACCAATCACAGCTCTCCCAGTATTTCGCAATGGCTGCAAGAATGCAGCCAGAGAGAAAGATAAATGATTGCTTTTACACCCATAAAGGCTATAAAAGCAATCAGTGTAAACAAAAAAAAAAAAAAAATCTATGGTGACGCTGTACTGCTAGGGTGACAGTATGTAAAAAAAAAACATAAATAATATAAAAACAATTAATGTAAAAAAAGTTTGAAAAATGTATAATTTTTGGTTATAAACTACTTTGGGTTATTTTTTTTTTACTAAAAATACATTTTGGCCAAGATTTAAGGAGAAAGATTATTTATTTGCAAAATTTTAAAACCACTTTTTTTCAAAATTTGTGGACTTTTTAAGTTATATAGCAAAAAAAATATAAAAATCCCAGTGGTAAATCAATGCCACCAAAATAAAGTTTTATCTGTCTAAAAAAAAAAATGTTAAATACATATGGGTACAGTGTTGCATGACCGCTCAATTGTCATTCAAAGTGTGATAGCGCTGAAAGCTGAAAATTGGCCTGGACTTTAAAGAGTGGATGGAACTCCGCATTAAGAAAAGTTGCAGCCACAGTAAACAAAAGCAATTAATACACATTACAGTCCTTAATGTTAGGGGACTACATTTGCCTTTTTTTTGATTTCTTGCAAACCTCTGCAACAAAACAGGGGCACTAGAACATATATTTATAACCCAAAAAAGTGTAAAGCTAGGCAATGCTGAGTTCTACAAAAATGTGCTATTTATAACCGAAGGACGTGATGTGACAAATTCTATTATCAAAAGCAATACTTATTATTTTTAATGAACAGAGCTCTGAAAATAATAGGGATTACCGGGTCAGGACAGACAAACCTTAATTGGCACTACCATCGAAAGTGTGCTGCAGGATTAGATATAAAAGGGGCCAATGATCACACTGTGGACTTATTGGCTTCTTTTATACAATTCCCAGTGTACACGTGAGGATTTTTAACCTGACTGGGGTCCTCCTTTAATCCCGTTTGGGGATTATGTTTCTGGCCTCATTAGCCTGTAACTGCTGTTTTTTACCTGTTTTTTTTTTGTTATAAAAGGCTTTGTTGAATCTAATGAGCTTGTTCCAGGACTCGGCTGAGTTGTTCGACTATAAAAGGCATGTCCAGTTTCTCTGGTGCTCTCCTGTTAAGGCAGCAGGTACAGGGAACATCTGGGCCTTGTGCATCTAAGTGGCGTATTGACACTGTCAGGACTGGATGAACCGGTGGTGTATCTAGGTTACGGAGAATCACAGGGGAGGCCCTTGCTAATGAACTACTTGACTCTGTGTTGATCCTGTGTGCAGTAAATTATTCCTGCCAAGAGTCAGCGGTGCCTTCATTCTTTTGCCTGAAGAGGTAAAGTTATCCCAGTACAGAGTACGGCTAGGTTCACACCTATTCAGTTTGTGTTTGATCCGTTTCTTCGGTGCCTTTTGCGTTTTTGCAAATGCATTTTTGCTGCGTTTTGAGCTGCGGGTTCCAACTTGTTGCTGGGTAGAATAAAACGTGTCAGACGCAGTACATACTTTTCTGCAGTGTCTCCATTGAACTTTATAGAACCAAAAACGTAACGCTTTTCATTTTTAAAAAGTCCCTGACCCTTTCCAAAAAACGCAGCGGGTGAAAATGCAGAGATGTGAACCTGTCCCATAGGAAACCATGTTAAATGGAGTGCTGTGTGTTTCTGCAAAATGCATCGGTGTGAGCCTAGACTAACTCATGTGAAGATCCAGTGAATGATAAAGTGGTGGGCCTTGTTTATCTTGAGTAAAGTGGTTGTAAAGGAAATGGGTGGGGGGGAATAACAAACATGTCTATATACCAAAATAAATAACAAACATGTCTACATATCAAAATAAATAACAAACATGTCTAAATAACAATCATGTCTACATATCAAAATAAATGACAAACATGTCTACATATCAAAATAAATGACAAACATGTCTACATATCAAAATAAATAAATAACAAACATGTCTACATATCAAAATAAATAAACATGTCTACATATCAAAATAAATAAACATGTCTACATATCAAAATAAATAAACATGTCTACATATCAAAATAAATAAACATGTCTACATATCAAAATAAATAAACATGTCTACATATCAAAATAAATAACAAACATGTTTAATAACAAACATGTCTACATATCAAAATAAATAACAAACATGTCTACATAGCAAAATAAATAACAAACACGTCTACATATCAAACATGTCTATAATAATAATAATATATCAAAATAAATAAACATGTCTATATATCAAAATAAATAAACATGTCTAAATAACAAACATGTCTGCATGTCCTGCTCTGTGTAATAGAATTGATGGTGCTCCCAATAGGAAGCAGATTCCCATGGAGGGCACTTGTGCGTGCTCACTCCCGAGTCCTGCTGCTGGGTCCATTGACACAGACAGCGGGACTCAGCCCCAACCCTCGCTCCCTTGTCACTGGAGTTGACTGACAGGAGCGTGAGCCAATGCCTCCCGCTTTTATCGATCTGCCCATTGAGGAGGGACAAAGCCAGGAGAGCTGCATCTCTCATACACAGCGCTGGATCACTTTGGGACTCGGGTAAGTATGGGGGGGGGGGGTTATTCTTTTACACGGAAGGCTTTTTTTTTTATCTTAATGCATAGAATACATTATGGTAAAACACCTTGAGGCTTTAGAACCACTTTAAAAGCAGAGTGACAAAGACGTGCCCATCGAGTCAGCCTCCCACACACTCGAGCAGTGTAGGTCTAGTGAAAGGCTGTGTCTGAAATGACGAGAGCTGCGATTCAATTTTCCGTTCTTCAACTGTGAAGTTGGAAATTGTGTCTAATAGGACAGTTCTGATTTCATGCACGTTTAAGTATTCTACATAGTAAATGTTTATACAACAGAAAATATTGTAAAACAAATGTATCATTAAAATTTGCATCTTGCTTGAAATGCTAACAGTGTGAATGAAAAGGCATCTTATTTTGGCATTTGTATTAAAGTTTGCAACACTTGATCCTCATAATGTGACACAAAACCTAGGCAAATGTGTGGGCTCTGGCTGCCAGAAGCATCAGGGTTTTGAGATCCTTGGAGCCTGTAGAGAGACTACTGTGTTTATTAAAGCGGAGTTCCACTCACTCTGTAAAAAATAAGTCAGCAGCTACAAAAACTGTAGCTGCTGACTTTTAAAAACAGCCACCCACCTGTCCCACGATCCCGCGTTGCCCTCTCCGCAGCCCGTTTCACCAGCCGTCCTGCATTCCAGGAGGCCAGCATCTTCAGTGTGGGCACCCGGCTGTGACAGCTTGCGGCTTCACAGCCGGTTGCCCATTGCACATGCGCGAGTAGCGCTGCGCTTCCTGAATGGCCTCGTCATCTTCTGGGACCTGTCACGGGGAGGTGGGGGGGAGGACAACTTCCGTTTCCGATTGCCTAGGCGATCGCAGCGGAAGTGGGAGCGGGTACCTGTCAAATTCAGGTACCCCAAAGGTGCCAATCCTTAATGCAGAGCGGGGGACCAATCTTTAAAGCGGAACTTCCCCTTTTGGGTGGAACTCCGCTTTAAGACTACCTCTGTACAGTATGCAGTGCTTTCGAGTGCGTTGCAGTAACATGTTAAAACATGATTTTCAATGTGAGGAACTGCGCAAAGAAAGTCCAGCCTTAAAGCTGAATTCTGGGATAAGAATATTGTCTAAACACAAAATGCGTGTGCGTTCTTGAATCTTGGAGTGCTTTGAATATTTTTTAGATCTGTGCAGTAATCCAGTGTGACACTTTGGGGATTATTTAGTAAAACTGGAGAGTGCAAAATCTGGTGCAGCTCTGCATAGAAACCAATCTGCTTCCCAGTTTTTTTTCGGCAAATCATAAGTCCTCATGCACACTGGACATTTTTACAGCGGCTGTTTTTTGATTTGATGATTTTTTTCTACAGCCAGTAACCCCCCCCCCCAGCATGTTATCCTATGTGTCCATGCACAGACTGTAATAAATGTTTTTTGGCTGGAAAAAAAACAGGACTAGTGCTTTTCTAGAGGAGTTTTTTCACTGTAAAAATGCGGCATTTTGGGACGTATTTTTGACCCAAAAAATTTATATTTTTTGTTAAAAACAAAAACCCATAAAAATCGCAAAATGCAGAAAACCAAGGGAAATGTGGCTAACCGCTAATGCAAAAACGCTAAAAAAAAAAGCTGAAAAACTCACATTTTTAACGTGACTTTACACAGCTAACGTTACCAGCATTATCAATATGTCCCGTGTGCATGAGGACTAATTCAACAAGCTGAAGTTATTAGCCGATTGGCTACCATGCAGAGCTGCACCCGATTTTGCACAGTTTTAGTAAATCAAACCCATTGACTATTACAGGAAGCTCCTGTACAGAAAGACCGGTCACTCCTCTTTTATTGTACAGGATAACTGGTCTTGTATCTGCCTTTCTCCTTTAGTTTCTGCAGGCAGCCTGTCCTGAGTGGGCTTGCTGGACCCCTCCCACAGCTCTATTGTCTTGCACAGGATTTGTACAGCACCGTGATGAAGCTGCTACTATTTTTACAAGATAATATCTAGTTTTGCAAAAACATTTGGTCACACAGTGGCTTTATGTTTTGTTGCTTTTTGAGAAATATATTTTCAATGAGTTATTGTGCCTGGAGTTCAGCTTTAAGTATTTTTACCAGTTTAATAATTTATGTCACTCCTGGTACATGGCCTTGTTTCTAGTCTTTCTGTCCTGTTAATGCAGATCACCCTTAAGCAAGGCATGAAAACTGACACGGGGGCTTTGATGGCTTTGTGCGAGAAGACCGAAAATGATATCCGCTCCTGCATTAATACGTTGCAGGTATGTTCAATACCCTGTGTTCATATGTTACCATTCCATAGTTCACTCGGATAATTGTATCATATATATACCACATTACCACCCAAGGTGTACTCGAAATCAGGAAAATTTGTGCATATGTTAAACGCCTAATTCAAAATAGCAAACCTATGGGGAGAGGAATAGAAAGGCTGCCATTGCTGTTCTTTCCCTCTGAAATTGCCGGTTGCTTCATTATTATTCTTAAGGGGCACCTAAAATCTGCAAATGATGATATGTCGGTGTTCATCCTACTCTGAGAGACAGCGGGTGCAGAAAGTGATTTTTTTTTTTATATTCTATTGATTTTGTATTTTATGCTCATTTTATAGGTATGTGGTCCTTAACAGAGTTTTTATTCAGGAAAATATGAGTATTTCTTTGTCATGTTCTAACCCCTCACTTTGTCAGTTCCTGCGCGGCCGAGGGAAGAAAGAGCTAAACGTGAAAATAGTCCAGACCATGAAGATTGGACTGAAAGACCAAAATAAGAGCCTTTTCTATGTGTGGCAGGAGATCTTCCAACTCCCCAAAGTACAGAGGTAAGGCAAAATTCCTAGTTAAGGGAATTGTATGGTGTTCTTTTCTGTACTGTAATTGGCAAGTGTATGCGACAGTTCGCTCTACAGGCTTTTATCACTGGCACAGAGGAGGATCCCCCGTTTCTAGTAGAGGTGGGAATGCCTTAATCAAGGACTTGACACTTTTGCCTTGAATCTAGGAGTCAGCTAAAAAAGTTAGTAGCCAGTTTTTATATTTAAATATTTTTTATTAAACGATTTTCAAGTTAACAAGTTATGGTACGTTAGTGCGGTTCACATTTGTTGCAATAATGCATATATACACAGTAGGTTCCACACCCTTCGGCCGGGGGTAAAAGATATGTTGGCCTGTTTATCTGAGAGGTATGCTTGGAATCGTGTGAACCAGGATTAAGTAAACTATTATATGTAAGATAGGTGAGGGGTAGGAGAAGGAGAGGGAGGGAGGGGGTAAGGGAGGGGGGAGGGGGGAGGGGGGTTTAGTAGCCAGTTTTTAAATCCTCTGCCTGGCACCTGGAACTGGATGTCCCGGACATCAGGCTATAGGAATTGCTCATGCCTGGTGCCAAACAAAAAAAGACTGAAAATTAAAAAAAAAAAAAGTGAATTTGTTTTTTGTTTCTTTTAGAAAATTTTGCAAATAAGTAATTTTTCTCCTTTGCTAATGTGCTCTGATGAGGCTGCACTTATGTGCTCTGATGAGGCTGCACTGATGTGCTCTGATGAGGCTGCACTGGTGGGCTCTGATGAGGCTGCACTGGTGGGCTCTGATGAGGCTGCAGTGGTGGGCTCTGATGAGGCTGCACTGATGTGCTCTGATGAGGCTGCACTGATGTGCTCTGATGAGGCTGCACTGGTGGGCTCTGATGAGGCTGCACTGGTGGGCTCTGATGAGGCTGCACTGGTGGGCTCTGATGAGGCTGCACTGGTGGGCTCTGATGAGGCTGCACTGGTGGGCTCTGATGAGGCTGCACTGGTGGGCTCTGATGAGGCTGCACTGGTGGGCACGGATGAGGCTGCACTGGTGGGCACGGATGAGGCTGCACTGGTGGGCACGGATGAGGCTGCACTGGTGGGGCTGCACTGATAGGCACTGATGGGGCGGCACTGATGGGCACTGATGGGGGCACATGGGGAGACCAAATCCAGACCACTGCTGCAGTGCAGCCCAGGCACCAGGACGCAATTTCATGGTAGCCCTAGCACCTGGGATTTGTCGAGCCCTGCGTTGATCCGCTTGTACTGGATGGCAGAAAGTGTGCAGGCAGTGCTTTTCTTTAAATAAAAAAAAAAAAAGTTTTTTGTAATGTTTTTAAAACTTGCTTCCAGCTGATCAGAGGTATAGGAAGTATCCCGCATTCTACCATTTGCTGTAAAACGGTTATTATTTATATGACCAGTTTAGCGTTTATTCAAAATTACATTTTTTTTTTTTTTTTTTTAAAGGAAACGTATCGGCCAAGACATTACTGCACCAGACCTCCACCTTCTCCTGGGAAATGAAAATGACCCTTTGAATTTGTTAGGCAGGACACCACTAGGTGCCTTGGCGCAAAGGTTCCACCATATTTTACACCTGACCACGGCAACAGGAGAGTACGAGAAGCTGACCATGGTAAGCAAGACTTCACATTACTACTGACTTTAATCTCTTGACCTCCAGAAGATTTTACCCCCTTCATGACTGGAGCAATTTTTATTTATTTTTTTGCTATTCAGCACTGCACTACTTTAATTGGTAATTGCTCGGTCATGCGACACTGTACCCAAATTACATTTATATAATTTTTTCACACAAATTGAACTTTATTTTGGTGGTATTTGATCACCGCTGAGTTTTTTTATTTTTTATTATATAAACGAAAAAAGACAGAAAATGTTGAAAAAAATATTTTCTACTTTTTGTTTATAAAAAAAAAGTTAAAAAAATTCTTGTAGAACAAGCATTACAGATCCTCAAAGGAACTAGGGAGTGTAGAGCCAATGTGAGTCATGTCACAGGGGTAGACTCTCAAAGTGAGGCAGATGCGTTTCAAAGGAAGACCCTGTAATAAAATATGGGACAGATGGCTTGAACACTTGTGTGCTCTCACTCCCTAGTTCCAGAGCTCTCACTCCCTAGTTCCAGAGCTCTCACTCCCTAGTTCCAGAGCTCTCACTCCCTAGTTCCAGAGCTCTCACTCCCTAGTTCCAGAGCTCTCACTCCCTAGTTCCAGAGCTCTCACTCCCTAGTTCCAGAGCTCTCACTCCCTAGTTCCAGAGCTCTCACTCCCTAGTTCCAGAGCTCTAACCCCCTAGTTCCTTTGAGGATCTGTAATGTTTGTTTTACATCCTTGTTTGTGAGTATATATATTTTATTTAATAAAATCACTGAATTACTGAGGCAATGCACAAGGTTGGTGCGCTCTTTCTTTTTGCTTCACTTCACAGTATCAGTCGGGCTTCCCCTGCCTTGTTATAGAGCTGCACATCTTTCCATGCGCTGGTGGAATTGTTTTGAGGTTCCTCGATTCCTCCACCCCTGGTTTGAGTCCTAGAGCGCAGGAGGTGCTATCTTTATACCTTACCCCACTCTGGGTTTCTGTATATCACCCAGAACAGAGCCCATTGTGTCCCTGATGCTCAGAGGCTTCAGATACCCTTCTCCATCTACTATGGACATCCCCATCATACAGGCCTCTACTGGAGCAAATCGTTCAATTTGTGCATGACTGCATGAGTTTTAAGATGGTATGTGTATGGTATTCATTCGTACATAGTAGGTGTTAGCAGCTTTTCATCGATTAGTGCAATCTAAGCGCAGGGGCTTTTTTACATTACTGCATGAGTTTTCTACTTCAATTAGACCCCAAACCAGGGGTAGGCAACCTGCGGCTCTCTAGCTGTTTTGGAACTACATTTCCCATGAGGCATTGCAACATTACAAAACTGACAGTTACAGCCATGACTTGCAGAGGCATGATGGAACTTGTAGTCCTGCAACAGCTAGAGAGCCGCATGTTGCCTACCGCTGCTCAAAACCATGTCTGGCCTTCTTCCAGACTCTGATGCGGACAAATTTCTTACGGTTTTCTTGCACAAAACCCTTTTCATTGCTCAGAAGCTTGTTACATGCCACTGGTTGCAGGGCGATTTCCCCCCCCCCCCTTTTTTCACGCTTGGCTGACAGAAGTTAACTCTTCACACCTTTATAAAAAACGTGTTTACCTTCACACAGAGGCTGCCCTTTGAAATATACAGGCCTCAGTTTACAAATTTAATTTGTTCTCCGGGACTTTTCGTATTATGAAAAATTTGTAAACCGAAACGCGGTTTCCCATAGGAATGCATTGAAAACCAATTAATCCGTTCTTGAGGTCAGAAAAATAAAAAAAAAGTCTTTTATCTGTTCAAAACTCTTTAAAAAGTGCACTTACAGGGACATGATTAAAAATTAATTTGTAAAGGCATTAAAAACCAATAAATCCGTGCCGGAGGTCAGAAAAAGTAAAAAAAATAAGTCTTATCTGTTCAAAACTCTTTATAAAGTGCACATTAAAGGCATAAATACTGTACAGGGATATTAGTAAAAAAAAAAAATTGTAAATGCATTGAAAACCAATTAATCTGTTCGTATTGCGAAAAAAATTTGTAAACTGAGGCATTATTTTCAATGGATTTTCATTCCCAAACCAAAAATTACATTAACAGAGGCGTTCGTAAACGGAGGTATGCCTGTAATAAAATATGGGACAGATGGTTTGAACAGCCAGACACTTGTGTGCTCTGATGTTACCCCAGGGGTTTTATGTCTTATGCAGGCCATAGACGGTTTGTTTATCGGCAGGGTGGATTTGATTTAAATCAAACTGATTTAAATCACGATTTAAATCACTAGTCAGTAAGGCTTGATGTAAATCCTAGTTTTCTACATAAAGACTAATTCTTGCTGGTATAACTTTAATATACAAGTAGATGAAGATTTTTAGAATAACAACTTTTCATATTAGTTTTTTTATCCCCAGTTTAATAGGTTAATCCTTCATATTTGGACAACTTTTCTGTTGTACTTAGGAAGGAGAAAAATAATCATTACCTTAATAATAACAATTTAAATAGATTTATTCAACTGAAACAATAACATTCCAGCATATGTGATTTGCTTAAACATCCATGTTTGGTAACTAATTTGGCTAAACAAAATCTATATATTTTAAGAAACTTAGACTGTCAGCCCCTTCCTCCTCACACTTAGTTTCACTTTCTTCTTGTGCAGATCTATTCCACTCCAAACAATCAGAAAAATATTGTTTCTATTCTATTCACTGAACTTCTTGAAATTTAGCACTGAAGGGGTTGATTCTGTATTCATAGGTTTGTAGAAGTTAGGATGAAGGTCTTTTTCTTAACTCTGTTCATGTTATAACATTTTTGCTGTGAAGAAGAGGCATGTGATCTCCGCTGAGTCAAATTCAGTTTTGAGAACTGCAAAAGTAAACCGAGCATCTGTGATAATATCTTGTAGGCAGAGAAACTGCCCAATAATCTTACAAAAACCTCTGGAAGAGCATGACATTGTGAATGGATTCATGGAATTTATTTACCAAAAGAATAAAATATATACAACCTTATTCTACATAATTAAAAAACTAATCTTTATTTCATGATGGAATAACCTTTGGATGGTAATATATTTTCCTCAAAAAGCATTTTATTTAAAAAAATCAGATTTTTTTTTTTTTTTTTGATTTTTTAAAAAAAATCATTGATTTTTATCCACCCTGTTTAACGGCCAAATTTTCATCCGAAAGAATAATCAGCTGATTTTCGCACCGTTAGTGGGGCAATGTTGTCGGACGATTTTCCTCCTCATTTCTTTTATCAGTCATGCTGGAAAATTTACGAAAAACAGACGATTTTCATAAGCATTGGTGGCAACAGAACGACCAATTTTCGTTTTTTCGGCCAAAAATTCAGCCGATAAATGAACCGTCTATGGCCTGCCTTAGTCTCCCTCTTGTTTTTTTTCCTTTAGGTTGAATATCATTTTTTAAAGGCCTGGTGTTCCCCTATATATGTGTGTACCTCTATCACAAGCTGTTTGCATTGCCACGTCTCCCTAACACAGCCATACTTGGGTATTTGGACCCTCTCTCTGCCTCCGGTCCCTACTCTTCGCTTGGCTCCTAAGCCTTGGAAGTTGGTGTTAAAGTTCTTGTATTTCCAGTGTAATGTATCTGTTGATATTTGCCTGTTACATCCATAATAAGGCTGCGTAACATGGACTTCAATTATGTATCTTCTGCCACGTACTATGCCATGGGATTGTACTATGGTTTTTTTTATTTTTGTCAATAAAGTTGCTTTTTGTGACCAAAAAAAAAAAAGAACCTGGTGAAGTTTTTGTCTGTTTGTTTTTTATTTATTTTTTTTTTTAGAGACATCTGCAATAGCTTCACCAAAGCAATTCACAGTAAGAACAACATGACTGACTAAAAAAGTTGGACATTTTGCCCGCTGTCAGCCCTTACACAGATCAGAACTGCCTTTCGGTGTAACCACTCTCCGCATGAACTGGTTTGGTATAGATAATGGCTG
Organism: Staurois parvus; assembly: GCF_062004578.1. Taxonomy (NCBI): domain Eukaryota; kingdom Metazoa; phylum Chordata; class Amphibia; order Anura; family Ranidae; genus Staurois; species Staurois parvus. Next base: position 3,965,785 of record NW_028318678.1, on the reverse strand, counting down.
TCTCCGGTTATTGACCCCGCTTCTCTCTTCTTTCTACAGGGACTGTATGACAACTTTTTGAACATGAAGGTTAAAGAGTCCAGTTTCGGCATTGTGTGTTTGGCTCTGGACTGGCTGGGGTTCACAGACATAGTAAATTCAATGATAATGCATGGGCAGAACTTCCAGCTGATGAAATACTTGCCCTTCCTTCCTGTCGCCTTCCACCTCTTTTTTGCTGCCAACAACATCCCTCGGATTGCCTATCCCAACAGCCATTATGAGGTATATCCAGGCTTAGTATTGCTTTTTTTTTTCTTTTACGTTCAGTTATTTTGCTTAGCTTTTTCGTTCATTTTTAGCAAAGAAGATGGATCGTCCTAAGTGTATGCGACAAATTGACAGTGTGGCTGTGTCTCCTCTGCATGGTTGCAGTTCTCCTTTTGGCCAGTAGATGATGCTAATTTATTAGACTCCTTGTAGTCATTGCTGTGTGGTATGTGTACTAGTCAGTACTTTGACCAGAGTCTATGGAGGAACTCTGATGCATCATAAAGAAATGGATTTGTTACCTTTACTGTTTCTTCATTCGCTTTTGTATGGAAATTCTTTAAAGTGCTACTAAATCCACAACCGTAAATTCAGTCTGTATATGCAGTAAAGCATGCTTGTTATACTCACTGTGAAACCTAAGGAGTTAATCCTCTGCATTGTGTAAAAATTTTGTTTGATCGTGACTTCTCTGGTCCACCCCCATTCCAGTGTCTCCCTCTTATCTTCTGATAAGACATATCGTGTGGAGACACTGTAAATGTTTAATTTGGTGTGTATTGCTAGAGAGGTTTTTTATTTTTCCTTGAGAAAGTGCGTGTGATCAGCACAGTGCCAATCAGCACTGTCCAGACAAGTCAGGGGTTCTGCATCCTCCTAGAGAACTCCTCCCTCAAGCTTTAACCAGTGCTCTGCTGGACACTGTTAGAAGTCACAGGACTGCTCTAACTGCTGATGAGCAAAGGTATTCATCAGTTTATATTTACTAAAATAATTGCATTTCCATGTTGTGTGTACTGTGGGAGACCGGATATAGTGGATGCAGGGTCCGGGGAGGCCGGATATAGTGGATGCTGGGTCCGGGGAGACCGGATATAGTGAATGCAGGGTCCGGGGAGAGCGGATATAGTGAATGCGGGGTCCAGGGAGAGCGGATATAGTGAATGCGGGGTCCGGGGAGACCGGATATAGAGAGTGCAGGGTCCGGGGAGACCGGATATAGAGAGTGCAGGGTCCGGGGAGACCGGATATAGAGAGTGCAGGGTCCGGGGAGACCGGATATAGAGAGTGCAGGGTCCGGGGAGACCGGATATAGAGAGTGCAGGGTCCGGGGAGACCGGATATAGAGAGTGCAGGGTCCGGGGAGACCGGATATAGAGAGTGCAGGGTCCGGGGAGACCGGATATAGAGAGTGCAGGGTCCGGGGAGACCGGATATAGAGAGTGCAGGGTCCGGGGAGACCGGATATAGAGAGTGCAGGGTCCGGGGAGACCGGATATAGAGAGTGCAGGGTCCGGGGAGACCGGATATAGAGAGTGCAGGGTCCGGGGAGACCGGATATAGAGAGTGCAGGGTCCGGGGAGACCGGATATAGAGAGTGCAGGGTCCGGGGAGACCGGATATAGAGAGTGCAGGGTCCGGGGAGACCGGATATAGAGAGTGCAGGGTCCGGGGAGACCGGATATAGAGAGTGCAGGGTCCGGGGAGACCGGATATAGAGAGTGCAGGGTCCGGGGAGACCGGATATAGAGAGTGCAGGGTCCGGGGAGACCGGATATAGAGAGTGCAGGGTCCGGGGAGACCGGATATAGAGAGTGCAGGGTCCGGGGAGACCGGATATAGAGAGTGCAGGGTCCGGGGAGACCGGATATAGAGAGTGCAGGGTCCGGGGAGACCGGATATAGAGAGTGCAGGGTCCGGGGAGACCGGATATAGAGAGTGCAGGGTCCGGGGAGACCGGATATAGAGAGTGCAGGGTCCGGGGAGACCGGATATAGAGAGTGCAGGGTCCGGGGAGACCGGATATAGAGAGTGCAGGGTCCGGGGAGACCGGATATAGTGAATGCAGGGTCCGGGGAGACCGGATATAGTGAATGCAGGGTCCGGGGAGACCGGATATAGTGAATGCAGGGTCCGGGGAGACCGGATATAGTGAATGCAGGGTCCGGGGAGACCGGATATAGTGAATGCAGGGTCCGGGGAGACCGGATATAGTGAATGCAGGGTCCGGGGAGACCGGATATAGTGAATGCAGGGTCCGGGGAGACCGGATATAGTGAATGCAGGGTCCGGGGAGACCGGATATAGTGAATGCAGGGTCCGGGGAGACCGGATATAGTGAATGCAGGGTCCGGGGAGACCGGATATAGTGAATGCAGGGTCCGGGGAGACCGGATATAGTGAATGCAGGGTCCGGGGAGACCGGATATAGTGAATGCAGGGTCCGGGGAGACCGGATATAGTGAATGCAGGGTCCGGGGAGACCGGATATAGTGAATGCAGGGTCTGGGGAGACCGGATATAGTGAATGCAGGGTCCGGGGAGACCGGATGTAGTGAATGCAGGGTCCTGAGTTTAGTAACACTTTAATATCTCTGCAGCATGAGTAGAACAGGTGATTGCAGGGCAACACAGATAAGGCTAGTAAATGTAATAGATTGACAAGAATGATTTTTTTGCATGCAAAGCCTTTGTTACAGTTCTGCTTTAAAGTGTAGGTAAAGGTATAACTTTACATTTTTGTAGAGAACATACTTATAATTAAAGTGTAATTTTAAAAATGGACATCTCATGTGCCTGCCACACTCGTTATTGCAGACAGGTTAAGAGTTCAGTTATTCCCTTAGATAAATGGGTAATGGCAATACTCATGGTCATTCCATGAACATCATTTTCTTTATTTTACAGAAATGTTTTATTTATTTATTTATTTTTACATCTTTCTAGTGTATATCATATAAAGTGGATATAAAACGTCTACATACCCTTCTAAAAATGCCAACATTTAGAGATTTGGGGGGGGGGGGTGGAGAACAAGATATATCACTTTTTTCCACTTTTATTATGACCTATTATGTGTGCAATTCAGTAAAACACAAATTAAAGGTCATAAATGAAAAGAATGAACAATAATGTGGTTACATAAATATGCACACTCTTGAACTAATATATTATTGAAACACCTTTTGATTTTATAACCGCATTCAATCTTTTGGGGTAGGAGTCTTATCAGCATAGCACATCTTGCCTTAGGAATCGTTTTTCACTTCTTTTCAAAAGCACTCCAAATCTCTCAAATTGTAAGGGAATCTCAATTGGATGTTTTTGTACCCTTCTTCTGACCGATACCTTCCAACAATGCGATCCCTTTGATGCTTTGTAAGCTCTTTGAGGACCGTAGCTTTAGTTATAAGAGTTAACTGAGTGAGGGTGCTTTCACGCTGCAAGGGTGCATTTTCCCCACAGCGCATGGCGCAAATTTTTTGTTTTTTTTTTGTGTTGGTTATGCGTGCTTTCCCATCGACTTTTGTTAGATCTGTAATTTTTTTGGTGCATTTCCTTCAGTACTCCAAAGACATGCTGGTAGCGAAAGTTCATCTTTTTACTGAAACACGCTATGCTGTTTAGGCAGGGGCGGAATGACCATTGGGAAACTCGGGCACTTCCCGAGGGCCCAGGGTCAGTAGGGGGCCCCATGAGATGCCCCTGGTACCTTTTTTCATAGACTTTTTTGAGTTTGGGCAAGGACACAGGGGCCCCATGAGTTGTCAGTCCGCCCCTGTGTTTAGTGCTCCCAGAGAATTAAAAATTCTTTACCAGTAGACCATGGCTGACATCCCCAAAGCCTGCCATTATAACTCCCAACAAAGTGATTAGTTGCATCCTGCCTAAATTCCATGACTCTCCAAACATTAGACGATCAGTCCAAACATTACAAGAGCGAGTGCGCATCTGCGCTCCAGGTCCATGCTTGTGCGGTGCACACAGCCGCTACTGCTATATGCAAAGAAACAGAGGGCGCACGGGCCTAGTGCATTACCTTCTAAAAATGAGATTTATTGAATAAAAAGTAGTATACTCACAAAAGAAAAAAATCAAAGGCACATCGCAGAAAAGACAGCATGGTCCAATCTCCCTAGATCAGGGTCAGGCAACCTGAGAGCTGTAGGACTACAAGTTCCATCATGCCTCTGCAAGTCATAGCTGTAACTGTCAGTTTTGTAATCTTTGCAATGCCTCATGGGAAATGTAGTTCCACAACAGCTAGAGAGCCACTGGTTGCCTACCCCTGGCCTAGATGGTGGCAGAGCCACTGTGGCTCTGAGGAAGAGGTTCTGCCTCGAAACGCGTCAACCCTTTGGAGGCCTACAGTCCCCCAATAGCCACCATCTAGGGAGATTGGACCGTGCTCTCTTTTTCGTGATGTGCCTTTGATTTTATTCTTTGTGAGGTTACTACTTTTTATTCAATAAATATCATTTTTAGAAGGTAATGCACTAGGCTCCGTCTCTTTGTTTCTTTGCACACAGCTCCTTTGGATTTCCCTGGTCTGTTGAGGGCAGCAAGGCTTGCATTCCTAAAAAGTACTCCATGTGGGGTTACTGACATTGTGGAGCTCATCATCCAGCGCAGGACTTTCAGCATTCATTTGCTCATGCTACTGCTATATGGCAAGGAGATTGCAGTGTGCACGAGTGAGTTTGGAATGTGGAAGCGAGCGCACTCCTGTGATGCTGGGTGCAAGAACTTGGGCAGGACACAGCTGACCGCTTCAGTGAAAGTTTTAATAATAATCTTTAGGGATATCCATCATGGACTACTAGTAAGGCAATAAAACGAAGGATAACCTTGACAGAGTCTCCTAAACAGACCTCTGCTAAGCAAATGAGTCATTGTCAGGGGCGGACTGACAACTCATGGGGCCCCCGGGCAATAGGGGATCATGGGGCCCCTGTGTCCTTGCCCAAACTCAAAAAAGCCTATGAAAAAGGTACCAGGGGCATCTCATGGGGCCCCCTACTGACCCCGGGCAGTGCCCGAGTTTCCAAATGGTCAGTCCGCCCCTGGTCATTGGTTGCCTTACTAAAGGGGATTTGTAATTTGTTTTAACCTAACCCCCTCATGCCAACCATACGCAAATATGTGGCCCCACTGGAATGGGCTTTTTTTCCGTGGGGGCCGCAAATTTGCGTACTTGTCTCTGTGCTGGGAGCGCACCACACAGCACGCTCCCAGCACAGAGATCAGGGTCTCACCAAGAGCCAAGGATCCTGTGGGGTAATAATCAGGACCCGGAACTGCCGATTTCTTGTCACCTCATCGCTGTGATAGCCTCTGACTATCACAGTGATCAGTCACTGTGAAGCCCGCCACTGTGTTTCTCTCTCTGAGTGGAAGAGAGAGATCTACTGTATCTCCCTTTGTCCTTTCAGAGAGAAAAAAATAAAAGAAAATAAAAATAACTAGATCAAAGTTTGCTCAAGGTCAGTCCCAGGGCTAGTTTTTTTTTTGGGGGGGGGCGGGGGGGCAGGAGTGGTCAGGAGTTTTTTTGTTTTTTTTTTGGTAAATTTAGTATCAGTGTCAGTTGGTGTCAGTGTATTTTAGGCAGGATAAAAAAAAAAGCAAAATGTGCAATGTCCTGATGACCATTGTTGTTAAGATTGAAAATGTAGGAAAACCTATACTTCTGAGTGTCATCAGGACAGGGGAAATCTGTCAATAGGGGTGCTTGTTCTGGTGTTTACTTAGGAGGGAC
>NW_028318678.1:3935000-3955000 GCF_062004578.1 Staurois parvus | reverse complement strand
AACTGGAGTACCCAGAGGAAACCCAAGCAGGCACAGGGAGAACATGCAAACTCCAGGCAGGCGGTGCCTGTATGTATTTATTTTTCTTCAATCCTTTTAAATTGTAAGCATCTAATAAAAGGCAGTATACATTTTTTTGGGGGGGAGGGGGTGGCTGTCTCTTTAAACAATATGTACTTATAAAGCAGCTATCCACATCCAGGTTTCTTCGGAATCCAGAGATCCTAGGGATCCCCTGGGCTGTGGTTGATGGACCTCTGATCTGATGGTGCCTGCGAAATTCCACCCTGTCTACAAACTACAACTCCCATCATGCCTCTGCCTTTGGGAGTCATGCTTGTAACTGTCAGTCTTGCAATGCCTCATGGGACTTGTAGTTTGGCAACAGCTGGAGGGCAGAAAGCTATACTAGGAGTCTGCAGGAGCCTGACATTGCACTCGCGATCTGCTGATGGGACTTATAGCTTTCTGCCATCCAGCTGTTGCCAAACTACAAGTCCTATCAGCAGATCGCAAGTGCAATGTCAGGCTCCTGCAGACTTCTAATATAGCTTTCTGTCATCCAGCTGTTGCCAAACTACATTAGGAGTCTGCAGGAGCCTGACCTTGCACTGGCGATCTGCTGATGGGACTTGTAGTTTGGCAACAGCTGCATGGCAGAAAGCTATATTGGGAGTCTGCAGGAGCCTGACATTGCACTCGCGATCTGCTGATGGGACTTGTAGTTTGGCAACAGATGGATGTCAGAAAGCTATATTAGGAGACTGCAGGAGCCTGACATTGCACTCGCGATCTGCTGATGGGACTTATAGCTTTCTGCCATCCAGCTGTTGCCAAACTACATTAGGAGTCTGCAGGAGCCTGACATTGCACTCGCGATCTGCTGATGGGACTTGTAGTTTGGCAACAGCTGGATGGCAGAAAGCTATATTAGGAGTCTGCAGGAGCCTGACATTGCACTCGCAATCTGCTGATGGGACTTGTAGTTTGGCAACAGCTGGAGGGCCGCCAGTTTGACACCTGTGATCTACCAGCATGTCATAGAAAAGTAAAGGGACCAAGTGATCATGTCACGGTGTCTAAAATAAGGTACATCATGAAAATAGAGGTTTTATTTAATTAACATGTTGATGAAAGGAAAGGGGAACCAAGGACAGTAAAATAACAAGCAGATTAAACTTTTTCCTGAAATAAATGACCCCCAATGTGTAGAACACAGGAGAGCTTTCTGATCTGAACACTGCTGGAGACGTGTGTGTCCACGTGTGTGTCCACGTGTCAAGGCTCCGTAATCTTGTAATTCCTCCTTGAGGTGTTGGCTGCCAGTGAGAGCCAAGTGTTTAAAAGGATACATTTCAGGAGCTCGTCATTAGCGGCGGCTGTGATAGCAGAGGCCTGACACATCTAATATATGCCCTTTACCTGCCTGAGCACATAGAATGCCAAGATCAATATGTTTCCTTCAAGAAAAATGTTACCAACTCCTCCTAGATCGATGTTTGGAAGCACTGCCTGTGTCTGCTCACTTTCCTGCATGAATAATTGATGGTCGATAAGTGTTTGTAAACAGGAAATCTATACCTTCCCTCTCCGCCTCTCCAGCTGAGCGTTTACCCCTCACATTTTCTCGGCCCTCATTTGGAGATGAGCAATACAGAGTACTTTAACACTCATAACTTTTTTTTTTTTTATTTTGCAGTTATCTTTAAAGGGTCAGACCACTCAGAAGTAATACTTTGGTTTTTGATGGATTTTGTCACACTCAGCCATAGCCCATCGCTAATGGATACATAATCTCCATGCACAAGTTTCCGGCTTCACCCACCTGTTGCGACTTTCGATAGGAGTTGCACTGGCCATACATATCGCAATCTGATCTTTCAGATTGCTCAACAGCTCATCCACTCCCTCATCATATCACGACTCGATTACTGTAACTCCCTCCTCACTGGCCTGCCTCGCCGCTGGCTATCCCTGCTTCAGTCCATCCTGAATACGGCTGCCAGACTCATTCACCTTTCCAACCGCTCCATCTCCGCCACCCCCCTCTGCCAATCCCTCCACTTGTTTCCGATTGCGCAACGGATCAAATTCAAAATCCTAACACTGATGTACAAAGCTGTCCACCATACTGCCCCGAACTACATCACCGACCTAATATCCAAGTACCACCCAGCACGCACACTGCGCTCCTCACAAGACCTCCTTCTCTCTAGTTCCCTGGTCTCCTCCTCCCATGCCCGCCTACAGGACTTCTCCAGGGTGTCACCCATCCTCTGGAACTCCCTGCCCCAACCCATCAGATTATCACCTACTCTCCTCTCCTTTAGGCGCACCCTGAAAACCCATCTCTTCAGGGAAGCCTACCCCACCCCCTGCTAACTTGCCGATCTCCTCCACTCTTCCTACCACTCCATCCCCCACAGCTATCTCCTCCTGTACCACTATCCCCTCCCTCCTAGATTGTAAGCTCCAAAGAGCAGGGCCCTCGATCCCCTCATGTTTTGTATTGTATTGTTGTTCTGTCACATGTTCTGTCCCCCATTATAGTGTACAGCGCTGAGCGAACTATTAGCGCTTTATAAATACTGTTATTATAATAATAATAACTGAGTTTTATTTATTTATTTTTTTATTCACTCTCAGCATTTCTTTAAATCTATTAAATATAATTCCTTCTCTTAAAACGATAAGCAGTTAATTCAATGATAGTAGATTGCCTCTCGCTCTTTCTTTTTCATTCCCGTACAACGTAAAATGAATTAAAAGTCCATCACATAGAGTTGGATTTCCTCATAATGACTAAAGGTCCACAATTTCGACCAACGAACGCACGCATCTCAGTCGTCGGATGACTGATCGGTCGATTTTCTAATCGTGTATTCCCAGCTTTAGGCTGGCCATACATTATACAATTTTCTTCTGAATTTATATGGGTTTTGGTAAATCTAAAGCAAAATTCTCAAGAATAATTGTATAATGTATGGCCAGCCTAAAGCTGGGAATACACGATTAGAAAATCGACCGATCAGTCAACCGACTGAGATGCGTTCGTTCGTTGGTTGAAATCGTGGCCCACATTACCAATCTAAAAAAATCGTTCGTCGGGCAATACGTCTTCCATACAAGTGGAAGTGATGCGGTGTGCGTGTGACCTTGTAGCCACGCCCTCTTGGCCAGAACAAACGATGTACACAACAATGACCAGCAATGAGTATAATATCGTTTATTACATGATCTATATACATAAATAGTGATACATTAAATATAATCTGCACAATTCTGCTTTCATTGTCTCATTAGGGTAATCGACTTTTAACATTTGGATTTTTAGTTTGTGTTTACGATGATTCCTTGGACATAAACATCCGGGTCATCTTTTTCTGCTCATGTGTGATAGCGCTTGATATAATTTTTTCGTACGACCGTCATACCGCTGCATAGAAAATCGGTTGTTCGTATGTGAAACAAAAACATTTTTCCCTGTTCAACCGGATTTTTTTTCGTTCACAATATCATTATCGGTTAAAACATCCTCCTCATCAATGAAGAGAAAATTGTTCAGTCGGTGGTTCCGCAAAATGTTTCATACGATTTTTTTATCGTGTGTACGGGACATAAGTCAGGTGCTGTGAGAGCTCAAGTGAAAATCGTAGTATGTTTGTTTTGGGGCAATGCAGTTGGACAGCACTTTCCACTGGTGCATTCATTTATTTAAAGGCTAAGTTCACCTTTGTGAACATGTTACATCTGTATTTAGAGTGTAACATGTTCCACATCCTCTCCCGTGACAGCAGGAGGGGGATCTTCTCTCTGCACCCACTGTGTCAATTTGAAAACAGAATGACTGTGCAGGTCTCCACCCACATGGCCGTGTCTTTCTTTCACGGAGTTCTGTGAATAAATCGAGTACAAGTACCATCGGCCATTGCGGCAGGCAGCTTGTAGGTCTCAATGAACTGTGAAGGTGCTGGTGAGCACACTCCTAGTTCATTTCCTGACCTCCAGCAACTGTCTGCCCATATGGGAGGTACGGGCAGAAAGCTATACTAGGAGTCTGCAGGAGCCTGACATTGCACTCACGATCTGCTGATTGCAGATGTAGTCTCTGCAGACTGCTTTGAAAAAAAAAAATGTGCAAAAAATTGCTTGTATTTATTTTTCTTGAATCCTTTTAAATTGTGAGCATCTAATAAAAAGCAGTATACATTTTTTGGGGGGGAGAGGGTTGGCTGTCTCTTTGAACAATATGTACTTATAAAGCAGCTATTCACATCCAGGTTTCTTCAGAATCCTACGGTACCTCCAGAGATCCTAGGGATCCCTTGGGCTGTGGTTGATCTGATGATGCCTGCGGAATTCCACCTTGTCTGCAAACTACAAGTCCCATCATGCCTCTGCCTTTCGGAGTCATGCTTATAACTGTCAAACTTGCAATGCCTCATGGGACTTGTAGTTTGGCAACAGCTGGAGGGCAGAAAGCTATACTAAGGGGTTTATTTACTAAACCTGGAGAGTCCAAAATCAGACTCTCTTCTGCATAGAAACCAATCGGCTTCTAACCTCAGCTTGTTCAATGAAGCTTTGGCAATGAAACCTGGAAGCTGATTGGTTTCTATGCAGAAGGGAGTCTGATTTTGGACTCTCCAGCTTTAGTAAATAAACCCCTTAGTATAGCTTTCTGCCCTCCAGCTGTTGCCAAACTACAAGTCCCATTAGTAAATAAACCCTTAAGAGTCTGCAGGAGCCTGACATTGCACTCGCGATCTGCTGAGCACAGATGCAATACTCTGCAAACTGCTTTGAAAAAAATAAAAATGAACTTGCAATAAATACTTGCAAAAAAGTGCATGTATTTATTTTTCTTGAATCCTTTTAAATTGTAAGCATCTAATAAAAGGCAATATACATTTTTTTTTGGGGGGAGGGGGGTGGCTGTCTCTTTAAACAATATGTACTTATAAAGCAGCTATTCACATCCAGGTTTCTTTGCAATGCCTCATGGGACTTGTAGTTTGGCAACAGCTGGAGGGCCGCCAGTTTGATACCTTTGATACCTGTGATCTACCAGCATGTCATAGAAAAGTAAAGGGACCAAGTGATCATGTTGCTGTGTCTAAAATAAGATACATAATGAAAATAGAGGATTCTGATCACTATTGTAAGGCTTCATGTAGGGGGGCGTATAACTCGATGTAGGATTCTGCTGGCTGCAAGATCCCACAAAAAAAGTGGTTTGTATTGCATCCTTCACTCTTACGGACATACGTGTGTTTGTCCATATGATCCGAAATGTGTGTAGACATCTGTTTACATCTTCCATAGTCCTGAATGATCAAATTAGTCTTTCACTTTGAGGTGGCAGTGCAGGCGCAGAATGACTAAAGGCTGAAGTGCTACTACTCTGCTTTGCCGCTGCTTCCTAGGACACCTTCAGGGCCAGGGAGAGATATAAACAGCAATAAAGTGTAGGCAGCGGTGCAGGTGACTGAAGGGTAAGGTCATTCTGAACCATTGCCTACACATTCTTGGTTCACATCTTTGCCCTGGCCCTGAATTTACTACACCGTGTCAATGGCCATAGGCCTTGTCCACTCGCATGATATGATATGTACCAGAAAAGGAGCTACTGCAGGCCAGATACTGTAGTCTGTGTTTGTACTGATAGACTCTGTTTTGCTCCTGCAGGTGAACACACAGCTGTACAGCATGAAAGAGAAGCAACAGTTGGCAGAATTGATTAATACAATGCTGGCCTATAACCTGACCTACCACCAGGAGCGTACCATGGACGGACAATACATTTACAAGCTGGATCCGTGAGTATGATGTCACACATTATTCTGCTGTTGTGGTGTAAACGGGGCACAAAGAAAACAATTGCCACCTTTTGCAGCCTTGCAGAGACAAGTGCAGAAAAACTTGCGTCTCTGAACATGGTGTGAAGAGGTCCTTATTACTGATCGCCGCATTTGAATGGTAGAAGACCAGCTGACTGTTCATTTGAAAAAGATGAACTCCAGGCCAATAGTAAAAAAAAAAACGGTCACAACCAACATTTATTCAGACTCCAGTTCCAAAAACAAAGGGTACATAGTCTACCAGCACTAAGCAATACATTCACCTACACAAAAACCTGTATTGCAGAATAAATGAAATATCAAAATGCCTTCAGAGTAAGAACATTACTTGGTATCCACCTCTTGCAGACCCCTAAACAGCAGCACTCTGACTGGGGGAGCCAGTTAAGTAGGCTGCATGTAAATGTGCAGACAAAGAGCATGCTGTTAGTGAGCAGCAGATGACCTCATCAGGAGGTTGCTGCTTTCAGACAGTAGACTGAAGGTTGACGGGGAAAAACTGTTCTTTGAATGCAAGTGATGTCATCCACCTGGCTGTGTAAATGTCTGTAATGGATCTGCAGAAATGTGAAATGGTTCCCATTCGTTTGTTTGGTGTTCCATTTGAAATCATGTTCACCTTTGGGAAAAAAAAATAAATGCACTTCTTTTTGCAGGTAAAGCAATGTACATTTATTTATTTTTTTTACCCTGCACCCATGATTGGCAGATTGCAGGTGAAGGGCAAGGATCCTGCAGACTCTCAGTCGGCTGTCTGCCCGTATCACCTGTATGGGCAGACAGTTACTGAACTGCTGGAAGAATCAATTAACTACAACAGCGCACACCAGTGCCCTCACAGTTCATTGAGAACTACAAGCTGCCTGCCACAATGGCATGAATGATGCGGCCACGTGGGTGGGTTCCTGCAAGGTCACGCTATTTTTGTGACAGTGGGTGCGGGGAGAAGACTCGGGAGTTGTAACTCAAATAACACTTTAGAGCACAGGTGTCAAACACAAGGCCTGTGGGTCAAATCCAGCCCGCCAGGCAATTTCATGTGTCCCTTGGCCAATCGGTGATCACATGAATAGTAGTAAGCAAGATGTCACTTGCTGACATCATTGCTTACTACTAGTGGAATCTGTGAATGACCACAGAGGTCACATGGTACAGGGCTATTCACAACAGCCTTATACCATGTGACAAGCTGTGACCAATCACAGCTCTAACAGTATTTCTCAATGGCTGCAAGAATGCAGCCAGAGAGGAAGAGAAATTATTGCTTTTACAGCCTTTATGGGTGTAAAAGCAATCAGTGTAAAAAAAAAAAAAAAAAAAAATCATCACCCCCCACAAGTAGTACAGTGTCCCTATGGTGACACTGTACTGCTAGGGTGACAGTATGTTAAAATAATAAAAAATAAAGTAAAACATTTTTTTCAACAATTATAATTTTTGTTTATAAACTAATTTGTGTGGTTTTTTTTTTTCTACTGAAAAGATAACTGAATACATTTTTGTCAAGATTTATGAAGAAAGATGATTTATTTGCAACATTTTATAAGAAACCCCCCCTTTTTCTGTTTTTTTGTTTTTTGTTTTTTGCTTTTTTCCAAACTGTTTGGACTTTTTCATTTATATAGCAAAAAAAAATAAAAATCCCAGTGGTGAATAAATACCACCAAAATAAAGTTTTATCTGTCTCAAAAAAGGCTAAAAAATTCATATGGGTACAGGGTTGCATGACCGCACAATTGTCATTCAACATGTGATAGTGCTGAAAATTGGCCTGGGCAGCAAGGGGGTGAAAGTGTCCGGACCTAAAGTGGTTAAAGGTGCTCATAGAATAGCCAGATTCGAGCATTTCTTACAACAGATGGGCAGGGATTGAGCTGTGTGTGGATTCCTAAGAGATCAACAATGCACACTGCTGGCATGGGATACCTGCCGGTATTTATAATGGACAGCAATCACTGTTCTTACTCTAGATGAGGAACAGGAATTGTCATGGTGCATACTTATGTCGGCCCAGTTGGAGGTTTAGGCCACGTTCACACTAGCCTTGTTAGCAAGCGGCAGACAGGCGTTTGGGAAGCGTTTTTACCGTTTCCCAAACGCCTGGGAAATTTCTGCACATTGCAGCACATGGTGCTGTTCAAACGGGAGCGTTAGTGTCGTGGCAAAACGGACCCCTCTGGTCGAGTCAGGAGGAGTTGAAGCCTCCTATTCAAGTTTATGGTGCCGCTCTGGCGTTTGCGATGCGGTTGCGAGGCGTTTGCAGAGCAGTAACCCCATTCAAACTTCATTACAGGCGTTTGTGCTGCATTTTTAACGCTTGGCAAACGTCTAGCAACCGCCACTAAACCGCGCATGCAGCATTTGCGGAGCGTTAAGACTGCTCCGCAAACGCCGAACCAACGCTTGTCAAACGCTATAGGGGCGTTTGGCAAGAGTTAGAAAAACAGTCAAGTGTATAAGAGCCCTAGCTGGTAATATTGTGGCCCTGTGTGACAGTCTGCCTTTCTATGGCCTCATACAACCGTCTCCTGTAACACCTTGTACCTTTCAGGGCTGGCCGAGCAATCGAAGCTGTTATTAATGTGTTGCTGGTTACATAATCTCAGGGGTGACTTCTCCTGGAGACCAGATTATGTTATCAGCCCGCTTCTGCTATCACATGAACTGCTCGCTTGTGGGAAGCAGATGGCAGCCAGCTCTATAGATGCTTTCCCTTGCCATTTAATCGCAAGGTAGCCGCTTTGCCATTTCTCGCTTCAAATCCAGAGCTTGGATACAGCTGCTGCCGCTGATTGGAAACTAGAAACCCAAGTTCACCTCTATAACTATCTCCACCTGTAATATATTTGCTGTACATTATTTAAGTTCTCATTTCTATTTAATTAAATCTGAGCCAAGGTCAAATATTGACTTAGTTTTGACGATCCCAGCTGCTTCCCCTGTTTCAATATCCTTGTTGGGGGAACTGGTGTGTACCTGTAAGAGGGCGCCAAGGGCAGCTAATCCGTACATCTGCCTTATGGTGGCCATACATGCTTCGTTTTTGTTTTGTTTTTTTTATCCGATTGATGTGCAGTCCAATCAAAACTTCCCTACCGACCAGTTTAGATTTGGATTCGATCAAACTGAGTCAATCTGGCCAGGCCGGAATATTATAGATCAATTTGCATCGATCAGCAGCACTGAAATACTTTGATCATCCCAGTCCTTCCGATTATGTGATGGAAAGTGGTGTGATCGATAATTTACGATTGTAAGTTAAGGGTAGATCTTAAATTTCGATTGAAATACACTTCCCTGTGTGTGGCGTATCGATTTGAATGGGTTGTCAATTATCGATTTGATTATTATTATTAATTATCGTCAATTATTATTGTTATTATTTATTATATATTTTTTATTATTATTATTTATATTAATTATTATTATTATTATTATAATATTATTATTTATATTATATGTTATTATTATTGTCAATTATTATCGATTTGATTATTATTATTAATTATTGTCTATTATTGTTATTTATTATATATTTTTTATTATTTATATTAATTATTATTATTATTATTTTTATTATTATTATAATATTTGTATTATTATTATATATTATTATTGTCAATTATTATTATCGATTTGAATGGGTTGTCAATTATTTTGATCGGGAGAGATTAATCGGAAAATAAATCAATCCTTTATTGACATATTTTATCTGTGTAATTGTGGCCAAACATGTTGGAGTGGTTTAAATGCCAAAGGATTTGCATTTCTGCCCTAAGATTTAGACAGCTCAGCCCAGTCTGGCAGGGCAGGAGACCTGATTTTTCTCTGCTGCAGTTAAGTAACGCATACAGGAAGATGAGAAAGAGCAGACCCATCTCTTATCTCACTGCTGTCGTCTCCTACCAGCATGATTCTTGTTAGCACAGGACCTTGGATTGGTTCATTGTGCTGCTTCTCCCTCTCCCAGTCTGAGCTTTGCTGTACAGGGACTGTGTTAGTATTTGTAAACCCTTACTTTGTAAAACAACCCATACAGTTTTAAAAGTGAAATGAAAGGTCAAAATATTTGTGTATACATAAAAAACTCCAAAAACATGCATTATAAATAACTTTTCTGCATTTTTTCTGCATAGAGAGGCGAGGGAGGAGAAACAGCACACTGGTCTTCCCGGTGAGGCTGTGTGGGGTCTGGTCGAATCAAGTCTGATCATTGGAGGAGAGCAGACTGAGTTCCCAGCACAGCTAGAGACCTGACCATGCTGTTCTCTCCATGCACAGTGTGGTCAGTTTTTTAAAGGAAAGCAGAAGGACTGGCAAGAACACTAGGGATTTCACACAAAGGGAGCAATATAAAGAGAACAGGATACTTTTTCATACAAGCACATTGTACATCAGGCACAGATCAAGAATATGAAAAGTTGGGTTTACAACTGGGGGTATAGAATTATAACTTTTTTTTTTTTTATGGTTGAACTGGATGGACTTTTGTCTTTTTTTCAGCCAGATTAACTATGTAACTATATTATTTGAGGCTGAAACATGGTCAAGTTCACATACATTGCATTTCTTGCTTTAACCACTTCCAGCCCGGACACTTTCACCCCCTTCCTGTCCAGTCCAATTTTCAGCTTTTAGCGCTATCACACTTTGAATGACAATTGTGCGGTCATGCAACACTGTACCCATGTGAATTTTTTTAGCATTTTTTTGAGACAGATAAAGCTTTATTTTGGTGGTATTTAGTCACCACTGGGATTTTTATTTTTGTTGCTATATAAATGAAGTCCAAACATTTTGAAAAAAAAGTGTTTTTCTTATAAAATTTTGCAAATAAATAATATTTCATCATAAATCTTGTCTAAAATGTATTCAGTTATCTTTTTAGTAAAAAAAAACAAAAAAAAACCCAAATTAGTTTATAATCAAAAATTATAATTAAAAAAAAAGTTATTACATTTTTTTTTTTTTTTTTTATATATTTTTTTTTCATACCATCACCCTAGCAGTACAGTGTAACCATACTGACACTGTACTACTTGTGGGGGGTGATGAAGATTTATTTATTTTTTTCCATTGAGAAATACTGTGTGAGCTGTGATTGGTCCCAGCTTGTCACATGGTACAAGGCTGTTGTGAATAGCCTTGTACCATGTGACTGCTGTGATCATTCACAGATTTCACACGTAGTAAGCAATTATGTCAGAAGTGACATCTTGCTTACTACTCTGCATGTGATCACTGATTGGCCAATCAGTGATCACATGATCGGGACCTCGCACAGAAGTCCCGTCCGATGATCAGTATTCCAGAGGACACAGCGGGCACCGGATCGCGGTGCTGCGCGCTCCCAGGGGGTGGTGAGGCCGTTTTTAAAAGACCACCCTGCACTACCCCCGTCCGGCCGTTTATATACAACGGCTGGATGGGAGGTGGTTAATAAAATACATTTATTGGTGTAATAAATAAGGCCTAGGTGTATTGCTTTGTGTCTTTTATATCTGCCTGCAGTGCAGCTTTAAGTCATTTTCCATGCTCCTTAACAACTTTAGTGAAATGCGATTGGTTGCTGTGGGCTAGTTTGAGGAATTGATGCTTGAATATAGAGAAAATTATGATGGCAACAAACCAAACACAATTGAAATCAAGGGAAGGAAATGCCTTTGCTTAAAGGTTAAGTTTACCTCTTAAGCTGGCCATAGATCGAATCTTGGCTGATTCAGCACAGGCTGGACAAGATTCGATCCATCTATAGGCAGGCTGATTGTACTGAAGTCAATCCATCGACTGACTTCAGTACAGCCAGCCTGCGGGAAGAATTCCTCCATTAGCACTGACTGATTCATGGTGGAAGGAAAGAAGATTGCATAAAATGTGGGCTGCTTTAGGGAAAAAAAATAAATGCAAATTGCAGGAAAAAAAAATTGCATTTAATTTCCTCGCAGGAGTCTGCAGAGCATTGCACCTGCGATCCGTAGATTGCAGGTGCATTGTCAGGCTCCTGCAGCTTCCTTCCTGTACCTCTGTGGTCTTTCTGTTAGAAAGTTTAAGGATGTGTGAATGGACTTCGAGCATTCTCATCAGCATTGTCCTAGTCCATTGAGAACTACAAGCCATCTGCTGTGGTGGCAGATGGGACTTGTAGTTTCTTCATTCACCCGTCAAGACGTGCCAATATTAAATGACAGCAGCTGTGGGGGAGAAGAGTCTCTCCTCCCGCTGTCTGTGTTGGAACACATTGCACTTTAAATACAGGTGTAATGTTTCAAAAGTGAACTTACCATTTAAATCCTTATGCTTAACCCACCCCTTTTTTACTCTTTTTAAAATCTGGAACTTCATCATTGGCATTAGGCCCATCCACTATTAATGCCACTGCCAGGGGCGTGCCTACAAGAGTCATAATTACGACCTGGCCCCATGCTGCAGGGGACCTGGATGTACTCCTGGATAGGAGGAATATCTGGGGCGGCTGTATATAGAGGAATCGATCTCCCCATGTTCTCCCTCCCACAGGCATTCAGTGGCTGCAGGAGGCACATGAAGAGATCGATTCCTTTATATGCAGCCACCTCTCACCACTCCTCCTATCCAGCTTTTATGCTGCCCCCCATGCTCTCTGGTGAACCCCCCCCCCCCCCCCCGCAGCAATGCCGTGTTTATCCACCTCCCCTCTCCCGCTGGCTGCTATGAGGAAAGCTGTCAGGATGGAGAGTGGGGAAGGCGCCGATAAATGTCATTTATGGGTCCTTTCCTTTTCTGGATAGAGAATCAATGATCGGTATTGATCATGGGCTCTGTCCATTCATAACTGAAGAGTAGTAAACTGTGTTTACTATACTTCAGTTTGTGAATGAACTGGAAGCTCTGTACCTGTTTATTCATTCTGTGCAGCTGAAGCTGCAGAGAAGGAGATTGAGGGCTGTGTCCTCAATCTTCTTTCCCTGTCTCAAAAGAAAAACATCAGAGGTCTGTTTAGACCCCTAATATCCCATTAAAGCCCCCAAAGGGGCACCAAAAATTTTTTTTTTTCAATTTAAAAATATTATTGTAACAAAAAAATTAGAAAAATGGTTAAAAAAATAAACTAACAAAAATAAAAAAACTACTGACACCAGTGGCAGAACTATCAGGGTACACAGAGGTCACACTTGCTCCCTACTCTGGCATTCCGCCACCCTCAGAGGGAAGGGCCCCAGCCTGGGCTCAGAGAGGCTGTTCATGGTTTATTGCACCCAGGGCCCTGAAGGTTCCAGTTACGGCACTGGCCACTGCTGTATAAACTGGTGCCTGAGTATAGAAATGAGTGAGAGGAATTGACCGGAAAGACTAATTGTCTTCTCATTTTCATTTTCTAAATTATACAGACTATAGCTGGCTGGAATATTGTTATAGGCAACACAGACATCGCTTCTGTCAAATCAAGTGCTCCGGATATAAAAGACGACTTGTTATAGGCATCATGTCCTTGTTTAGCTCTGATGAATGTTTTTGTATTTTGCAGTAATGTGGAGGATGTGTGCAGGTTCCCCGACCTCCCGGCCCGAAAGCAGCTCACGTACCAGGCCAAGCAGCTTATCTCGCGAGAGATTGAGATGGAGAAGATGAGGAGGTCAGAGGCCTTCCAGCAAGCGCGCAACGCAGGAAGGGTAAGTGCTGAAGAACAACCATAGAGATGTGGTTTATCAACTGGTTACCTTTGTGTCCAATCCTCACCAAAGACAAATTGCTTACTGTGACCTTAAACTGAATGTATTATAGGAGAAATACAGGGGCTGCTCTTGCTGATCTTTTTAACCGCCTCCTGCCCGCCATATATAGCGCTGAGCAAACCCTTCGGCGCTATATAAATACTGTATAA
Source organism: Staurois parvus (assembly GCF_062004578.1). Lineage (NCBI taxonomy): Eukaryota > Metazoa > Chordata > Amphibia > Anura > Ranidae > Staurois > Staurois parvus. Next base: position 3,941,278 of record NW_028318678.1, on the reverse strand, counting down.
TAATATGAGGAAATGACGGGCGCAAGGCGATTCTCTCGTTCTGGGAGGTCGTCATATGACGTCCTATCACTCTAACTGCCCGTGCGTGGCTCCAGGGGTGCGCAGCATGGTGAACGGTGGTGTGCTGTATCCCTCTGACACAGCGGATCACCGATCAATGGAAAGAGCAGAAGACGTCGGCTCGGTCATGTGATCAGCTGTGTCCAATCACAGCTGATCGCATGTAAATAAGAAAATGACGGTTATCGGCATTCCTCTCCTCACGAGCTGTCACACGAACAGCTCGAGAGGAGAGCTGGTAATCCGCATTCCTCAGAGGGGATATGTACACTGATCATCAGGGCACGGATGATCAGTGTAGCCCCAGCAGTGCCACCTGTCAGTGTCCATCAATGCCAGCTGTCAGTGCCCATCAGTGCCACATCAATGCCACAAATCCCCATCAATGCCAGCTGTCAGTGCCCTTCAGTGCCACCTGACAGTGCCCATCAGTGCCACACCAATGCCACAAATCCACATCAATGCCACACAAAAAAATAAAAAACCCAGAGGTGATTAAATACTACCAAAAGAAAGCTCTAGCTGTCTTAAAAAAAAAAAAAAAAAAAAGATAAAATTTCATATGGGTACAGTGTTGCATGACTGCGCAATTGTCATTCAAAGTGTGACAGCGCTAAAAGCTGAAAATTGGCCTGGTCAGGAAGAGGGTATAAGTGCCCAGTAGGCTAGTGGTTAAAAACTCAAGTTGACTGGCCACTCTAAAAGCTTTCTTACTTTGAGTCACTGAGTCCTGGAACTACTATGCAATTCTTCATACCTGCACATGCATGTTCCAGCACACCTAGAAATAAACCCTTGCTGATAAGACACAGATACCTGTTGCATATGAAACAAATTAAAAATCCAACTGCAAGAACAGGATCGTTTCTCATTCCTCATGTCTGTGTTAAGTGTGAAGGCCCGGTTGCTGAAGTACAAAGATCTCACCTTTTGAGGTCCCCTAGAGATATAAGGACCAATTTAAAGGATATCTGTAAGTCAGTGTTCAAAACATTTTTGCTTTTGTAATCCCTTGCACCCCAGTTTGACTGTACAAGTCATGGGTGACAGGGAGTTCTGAACTTTGACAGTCATAATTTAATTCCTTTCTCTAACTTCGGTCTTTTTTTGGAAGATTGATTCTTTGTGTACTTTTTCTCTTTTATTTTATTTTTTTAAATTTTTCATCATTAACCACTTCCAGTCCGGACACTTTTACCCCCTTCCTGTCCAGGCCAATTTTCAGCTTTCAGCGCTATCACTCTTTGAATGACAATTGTGCGGTCATGCAACACTGTACCCATATGAATTTTTTTAGCTTTTTTTGAGACCGATAAAGCTTTATTTTGGTGGTATTTATTCACCGCTGGGATTTTAATTTTTTTTGCTATGTAAATTAAAAAGTCCAAAAATTTTGAAAAGTGTTTTTCTTATAAAATTTTGCAAATAAATAGTATATCAGCATAAATCTTGGCCAAAATTTATTCCGTAATATTTTTAGTAAAAAAAAAGATAACCCAACTTAGTTTATAACCAAAATGATCATTTTTAAACTTTTTTTTTTTACTTTTTTAAATTTTTTTTTTTTTTTTTTTTTTTTTTTTTTACATACTGTCACCCTAGCAGTACAGTGTCACCATGGTGACACTGTACTTGTGGGGGGTGATGAAGATTTTTTTTTTTTTTTTACACTGATTGCTTTTACACCCATAAAGGACGTAAAAGCAATCATTTCTCCTTCTCTCTGGCTGTATTCTTGTAGCCATTGAGAACTACTGAGTGAGCTGTGATTGGTCACAGCTTGTCACATGGTACAAGGCTGTTGTGAATAGCCTTGTACCATGTGACCTCTGTGATCATTCACAGATTTCATAAGTAGTAAGCAATGATGTCACAAGTGACATCTTGCTTACTACTTTGCATGTGATCACTGATTGGCCAATCAGTGATCACATGATCGGGACCTCGTATAGAGGTCCCGTCCGACGATCGGTCTTCCACTGTGTCCAGAGGACACAGCAGGCACCGGATCGCGGTGCTGCGTGTTCCCAGGGAGTGCGCACAAGCAGGGTGCGGGGAGGCCTTTTTTAAACGGCCACCCGACCCTGCACTGGGAGGTGGTTAAAGGATAAGTTCATCTATCCACAAAAAATATAAATGTACTTTTTTTTTTTTTTTTTTTTTTTTTGGAGGTAAAGCATTGCACCAGCGACCAGCAGATTGCTGGTGCCATGCAGGTCTCCTGCAGAATGTCAATGTATCTGCTTTCTCCTACATCCCATACGAGCAAGCCGATACTTCTGACAGGAAGAATCAATGAACTACCACAGTGCTCAGAGTGTCGTCGTAGTTCATTGAGGACTACAAGCTGACAGCTGCTAAGGCTGTCGATACCTGTAGTCCATTCATTCACAGAGGACTGTGAATGAATGATGCGGCTGTGTGGACGAGGCCCACACGGCCCAGCTGTTTTTGAAAAGTGATAGCTAGCACAACAAAGTTTTTAGATACTTTTGTCATAGGGAGGGGGGCGGCAGCTGCAGGATCAGGAACATGTTACATGTTCCACCCTAAAAACGGGTGCAACTTGTAACATGTTCCCAAAGGTGAAGTTATCCTTTAACCCCTTCCCGCCGGCGCCTCCCGGCCCTTTAAGAGTTTCAGACGCGGAGGCGGGGCGGGTGGGGCGTGGTTTAGGGATCATGTGATGCGTTGTCACGGCGGTCACATGATTGGGAAAGGTCCCGATCGAAAGAGCAGACAAGGGACCTTTTTGTGAGTACCGAACATGTGTGCTGGGAGCACGCAGGGCGCGCGCTCTCAGCACATATGTTTTTTCTTACATGAACGCAAATGTGCGGCCGCCCGGCGTCTAGACCAAGACGCCGGGAGGCAGCACATTTGTGTACGGCTGGCGTAAAGGGGTTAAAGGGTAAAAGTTTGTTCCCTCCTTTTGTTTGAATTATTATACCGCTGGTGAGCAGAGCCCGCTTGAACCCGACATGTCTGCAATCTGAACCCTGAGCGATTTTACAGCTATTTGCAACCAAAAACACATTTAATGTTTGATTTTCCATACTTGTAAAGAGGAAAAATGGCGACAGACCTGGTATAGTTAGAGTCCAAGGCTGCAGATAATATAAGTAGGTTATTCTTTAAATTCTGATCCTGCAGCCCTGGACGAAGTAAAGGTTTGATTTTTGCAAATACAGAAATTTTATTCTTCCTTAACCACTTGCCTACCAGGCACTTATACCCCCTTATTTACCAGGCCAATTTTCAGCTTTCAGCGCTGCCGCACTTTGACAATTGCGCGGTCATGCAACATTGTACCCATATGAAATTTTGATCATTTTTTTCTCACAAATAGAGCTTTCTTTTGGTGGTATTTAATCGCCACTGGGCGCTTTACTTTTTGCACTATAAATAAAAAAGTGCAAAAAATTTGAAAAAAAAAAAAAGTTTCTTTGTTTCTATTATAAAATTTTTCAAACAGGTATTTTTTCTCCTTCACGGATGTGCGTTGATGAGGCAGCACTGATGGGCACTGATAGGCGACACTGATGGGCACTGATAGGCAGCACTAAAGGGCACTGATAGGCAGCACTAATGAGGTGGCACGGATAGGCGGCACTGATAGACAGCACTAATGAGGTGTCACGGATAGGCGGCACTAATATGCGGCACTGATAGGTGACACTGATGATGGGTACTGATAGACGGCACTGACTGGCATCACTGCTGGGCACTGACTGGCACAACCCCTGGGCACTGACTGGTGGCACTGACTGGCAGCACTGCTGGGCTGCACTGGTGGGTGGCACTGGTGGGCAGCCCTGGTGGGTGGGCACAGGTGGGTGGCACTGGTGGGCACAGGTGGGTGGCACTTCTGGGCACAGGTGTGTGACACTGCAGAGTGGCACAGGTGGGTGCACTGCTGGGCACAGGTGGGCGGAGCTAGTGGGCGCACTGCTGGGCACAGGTGGGCGGAACTTGCGGGTGGCACTGCTGGGCACCGATCATCAGGGCACTGATCATCAGTGCCCTGATGATCGGTGCCGATCCCCGCTCTGACAACTGCCAGTTCTCGGCAGTACTTTCCTCACGATCTGACAGTGTGAGGAAAGTGCAGCCGAGAACCGGCAATTGCATTTCCCGGTGATCAGCGTGTCATTGGACACGGGTGATCACGTGGTAAAAGGCCGCTGTGATTGGCCTTTTACCACATCACGTGATCAGCTGTGTCCGTAGGACACAGCGATCACGGAGATCGCCGGGTGCGCGCCCCCTGGGGCGCGCAGGAGAGCGCGTTCTGGAAGGACGTCATATGACGTCCACTCAGAACTGGCCGGCCGCAGTGCAGCCGTCATTCGGCTATCTGCGGTCGGCTACTAGTTAAAGAAGTTGATCTACAGCAGGGGTCTCCACACTTTCTAAACAAGGGGCCAGTTTATGGTCTTAAAGATTTTAGGGAGTGCCAGACAGTGGCCAGTGAGGGTAGAAAATGTCCTGGTATCAGTAGGAGTAAACAATGCCACATCTAGTGGGAGGAATCATGTACCATCATTGGTGTCAGTGGGAAAAATAATGCACCGATTGTTGGTGTCAGTGGGAAGAATAATGCCCCATTGTTGGTGTCTGTGGGAAGAATAATGCCCCATTGTTGGTGTCTGTGGGAAGAATAATGCCCCATTGTTGGTGTCTGTGGGAAGAATAATGCCCCATTGTTGGTGTCTGTGGGAAGAATAATGCCCCATTGTTGGTGTCTGTGGGAAGAATAATGCCCCATTGTTGGTGTCAGTGGGAAGAATAATGCCCCATTGTTGGTGTCAGTGGGAAGAATAATGCCCCATTGTTGGTGTCAGTGGGAAGAATAATGCCCCTATTGTTGGTATCAGTGGGAAGAATAATGCCCCATTGTTGGTGTCAGTGGGAAGAATAATGCCCCTATTGTTGGTGTCAGTGGTAGGAATTATGCCCCTATTGGAGGTGTCACTGGGAAGAATAGTGCCCATCATTTTTATCAGTGGGAGGAATAGTGCCCCATTGTTGGTGTCAGTAGGATGAATAGTGTTGCAAGGGCCAGATAAAGGCAAGAAAATGGCTGCAGTTTGGAGACCACTGATCTACAGTGAAGACACAATAAAAAAAAAAAATTCCAGCTGTGCTCCTAGGCTGTTAGCTCTCTGATCGCAGTGAACAAACAGCTCAACGGATATCTGTTTTTTAGGTATAAAGAGAAGAGTGCCTTATTCAGATGTTCAGGTAGCTTGATATTACAGTGGAGCTCCACCCAAAAGGGGAAGTTCCGCTTTAAGGACTGCTCCCCAATAAGGATTGGCACCTTTGGGGGGGGGGGGGAGCTGGTACCCGAATTTGACAGGTACCGGCTCCCACTTCCGGTCCGATCGCTTAGGCGACCGGAAGCGGAAGGTGTCCTCCCTCCCTGTAGTCTTTTGGGACACGTGACAGGTCCCAGAAGACTACAGAACCAATCAGGCAGCGCGGTGTTACTCGCGCATGCGCAGTGGGTACCCGGCTGTGAAGCTGCAAGCTATCACAGCCAGGTGCCCACACTGAAGATGCCGGCCTCCTGGAGTACTGGGCTGTGGGGGGGACACCGCGGGACCGAGGGACAGGTAAGTGGCTATTTTTTAAAAGTCAGTAGCTACAATTTTTGTAGCTGCTGACTTTTATTTTTTGACAGAGTGAGTGGAACTCCGCTTTGATATGAAATACTTATCTAACACCGTAGACCTGTTTCTGGGGCCTCTCCCTTCCTTAACCGTATGGTTTGTAAGTAAATTTGGACAAGATTCATTAAAATGCTATTTTGCTGCTGAAAAGGGCTGAGATGTCCAGAGAGTCCTCATGGAGACAAGTGTTTAAATTCTGTTTCCTTTATTCTTTAATTACTAAAACATGTTACGAAGTGGTAATTTTGGCACATTGGTGGTGTTTTGTAGCAGGGTAAGCTGGAAATCCCTTTTTTTTGTTATTTATATTATGTTGCCACATCTTCAGATGTTTTATCATTGTCTCCTTGCTGCTGTTATTTTTTTCTAACACTCCATGGTCATTCACAACATTGCAAAAGAAAAAAGCATTTGTGACGTTGGTAGTTTTAAATATATATCCTCATGAGATGTCAAGTGCAGAGGGAGAATGACATCCTTTTCTACCTGTAGTCACAGTAGAGTATTAACGATTGTCAAGAGTCACTCAGTGCATGCCAGGGG